>NC_074694.1:5956118-6071931 GCF_029448725.1 Salvelinus fontinalis | reverse complement strand
CCAGGTCATATCCTCCTCCTATTCAGACCAGGTCATATCCTCCTCCTATTCAGACCAGGTCATATCCTCCTCCTATTCAGACCAGGTCATATCCTCCTCCTATTCAGACCAGGTCATATCCTCCTCCTATTCAGACCAGGTCATATCCTCCTCCTATTCAGACCAGGTCATATCCTCCTCCTATTCAGACCAGGTCATATCCTCCTCCTATTCAGACCAGGTCATATCCTCCTATACAGACCAGGTCATATCCTCCTATACAGACCAGGTCATATCCTCCTATACAGACCAGGTCATATCCTCCTATACAGACCAGGTCATATCCTCCTCCTATTCAGACCAGGTCATATCCTCCTCCTATTCAGACCAGGTCATATCCTCCTCCTATTCAGACCAGGTCATATCCTCCTCCTATACAGACCAGGTCATATCCTCCTCCTATACAGACCAGGTCATATCCTCCTCCTATACAGACCAGGTCATATCCTCCTCCTATACAGACCAGGTCATATCCTCCTCCTATTCAGACCAGGTCATATCCTCCTCCTATTCAGACCAGGTCATATCCTCCTCCTATGCAGACCAGGTCATATCCTCCTATACAGACCAGGTCATATCCTCCTATTCAGACCAGGTCATATCCTCCTATTCAGACCAAGTCATATCCTCCTTCTATTCAGACCAGGCCATATCCTCCTCCTATTCAGACCAGGTCATATCCTCCTCCTATTCAGACCAGGTCATATCCTCCTCCTATTCAGACCAGGTCATATCCTCCTCCTATTCATACCAGGTCATATCCTCCTCCTATTCAGACCAGGTCATATCCTCCTCCTATTCAGACCAGGTCATATCCTCCTCCTATTCAGACCAGGTCATATCCTCCTATACAGACCAGGTCATATCCTCCTATACAGACCAGGTCATATCCTCCTATACAGACCAGGTCATATCCTCCTATTCAGACCAGGTCATATCCTCCTCCTATTCAGACCAGGTCATATCCTCCTCCTATTCAGACCAGGTCAAATCCTCCTCCTATACAGACCAGGTCATATCCTCCTCCTATACAGACCAGGTCATATCCTCCTCCTATTCAGACCAGGTCATATCCTCCTCCTATTCAGACCAGGTCATATCCTCCTCCTATTCAGACCAGGTCATATCCTCCTCCTATTCAGACCAGGTCACATCCTCCTCCTATTCAGACCAGGTCATATCCTCCTATAAAGACCAGGTCATATCCTCCTATAGAGACCAGGTCATATCCTCCTCCTATTCAGACCAGGTCATATCCTCCTCCTATTCAGACCAGGTCATATCCTCCTCCTATACAGACCAGGTCATATCCTCCTCCTATTCAGACCAGGTCATATCCTCCTCCTATACAGACCAGGTCATATCCTCCTCCTATACAGACCAGGTCATATCCTCCTCCTATACAGACCAGGTCATATCCTCCTCCTATACAGACCAGGTCATATCCTCCTCCTATTCAGACCAGGTCATATCCTCCTCCTATTCAGACCAGGTCATATCCTCCTCCTATTCAGACCAGGTCATATCCTCCTCCTATTCAGACCAGGTCATATTCTCCTCCTATACAGACCAGGTCATATCCTCCTCCTATTCAGACCAGGTCATATCCTCCTCCTATTCAGACCAGGTCAAATCCTCCTCCTATACAGACCAGGTCATATCCTCCTCCTATACAGACCAGGTCATATCCTCCTCCTATTCAGACCAGGTCATATCCTCGTCCTATTCAGACCAGGTCATATCCTCCTCCTATTCAGACCAGGTCATATCCTCCTCCTATTCAGACCAGGTCACATCCTCCTCCTATTCAGACCAGGTCATATCCTCCTATACAGACCAGGTCATATCCTCCTATACAGACCAGGTCATATCCTCCTCCTATTCAGACCAGGTCATATCCTCCTCCTATTCAGACCAGGTCATATCCTCCTCCTATACAGACCAGGTCATATCCTCCTCCTATTCAGACCAGGTCATATCCTCCTCCTATACAGACCAGGTCATATCCTCCTCCTATACAGACCAGGTCATATCCTCCTCCTATACAGACCAGGTCATATCCTCCTCCTATACAGACCAGGTCATATCCTCCTCCTATTCAGACCAGGTCATATCCTCCTCCTATTCAGACCAGGTCATATCCTCCTCCTATTCAGACCAGGTCATATCCTCCTCCTATTCAGACCAGGTCATATTCTCCTCCTATACAGACCAGGTCATATCCTCCTCCTATGCAGACCAGGTCATATCCTCCTATACAGACCAGGTCATATCCTCCTATTCAGACCAGGTCATATCCTCCTATTCAGACCAAGTCATATCCTCCTTCTATTCAGACCAGGCCATATCCTCCTCCTATTCAGACCAGTTCATATCCTCCTCCTATTCAGACCAGGTCATATCCTCCTCCTATTCAGACCAGGTCATATCCTCCTCCTATTCAGACCAGGTCATATCCTCCTCCTATTCAGACCAGGTCATATCCTCCTCCTATTCAGACCAGGTCATATCCTCCTATACAGACCAGGTCATATCCTCCTATACAGACCAGGTCATATCCTCCTATACAGACCAGGTCATATCCTCCTCCTATTCAGACCAGGTCATATCCTCCTCCTATTCAGACCAGGTCATATCCTCCTCCTATTCAGACCAGGTCATATCCTCCTCCTATTCAGACCAGGTCAAATCCTCCTCCTATACAGACCAGGTCATATCCTCCTCCTATACAGACCAGGTCATTTCCTCCTCCTATTCAGACCAGGTCATATCCTCGTCCTATTCAGACCAGGTCATATCCTCCTCCTATTCAGACCAGGTCATATCCTCCTCCTATTCAGACCAGGTCACATCCTCCTCCTATTCAGACCAGGTCATATCCTCCTATACAGACCAGGTCATATCCTCCTATACAGACCAGGTCATATCCTCCTCCTATTCAGACCAGGTCATATCCTCCTCCTATTCAGACCAGGTCATATCCTCCTCCTATACAGACCAGGTCATATCCTCCTCCTATTCAGACCAGGTCATACCCTCCTCCTATACAGACCAGGTCATATCCTCCTCCTATACAGACCAGGTCATATCCTCCTCCTATACAGACCAGGTCATATCCTCCTCCTATACAGACCAGGTCATATCCTCCTCCTATTCAGACCAGGTCATATCCTCCTCCTATTCAGACCAGGTCATATCCTCCTCCTATTCAGACCAGGTCATATCCTCCTCCTATTCAGACCAGGTCATATTCTCCTCCTATACAGACCAGGTCATATCCTCCTCCTATGCAGACCAGGTCATATCCTCCTATACAGACCAGGTCATATACTCCTTTTCAGACCAGGTCATATACTCCTCCTATATAGACCAGGTCATATCCTCCTCCTATTCAGACCAGGTCATATCCTCCTCCTATACAGACCAGGTCATATCCTCCTATTCAGACCAGGTCATAACCTCCTATTCAGACCAGGTCATATCCTCCTATTCAGACCAGGTCATATCCTCCTATTCAGACCAAGTCATATCCTCCTTCTATTCAGACCAGGTCATATCCTCCTATACAGACCAGGTCATATCCTCCTCCTATTCAGACCAGGTCATATCCTCCTCCTATTCAGACCAGGTCATATCATCCTCCTATTCAGACCAGGTCATATTCTCCTCCTATACAGACTAGGTCATATCCTCCTCCTATTCAGACCAGGTCATATCCTCCTATACAGACCAGGTCATATACTCCTTTTCAGACCAGGTCATACACTCCTCCTATATAGACCAGGTCATATCCTCCTCCTATTCAGACCAGGTCATATCCTCCTCCTATACAGACCAGGTCATATCCTCCTATTCAGACCAGGTCATAACCTCCTATTCAGACCAGGTCATATCCTCCTATTCAGACCAGGTCATATCCTCCTATTCAGACCAAGTCATATCCTCCTTCTATTCAGACCAGGTCATATCCTCCTATACAGACCAGGTCATATCCTCCTCCTATTCAGACCAGGTCATATCCTCCTATACAGACCAGGTCATATCCTCCTATTCAGACCAGGTCATATCCTCCTATTCAGACCAAGTCATATCCTTCTTCTATTCAGACCAGGCCATATCCTCCTCCTATTCAGACCAGGTCATATCCTCCTCCTATTCAGACCAGGTCATATCCTCCTCCTATTCAGACCAGGTCATATATTCCTCCTATTCAGACCAGGTCATATCCTCCTCCTATTCAGACCAGGTCATATCCTCCTCCTATACAGACCAGGTCATATCCTCCTCCTATTCAGACCAGGTCATATCCTCCTCCTATTCAGACCATGTCATATCCTCCTCCTATACAGACCAGGTCATATCCTCCTCCTATACAGACCAGGTCATATCCTCCTATACAGACCAGGTCATATCCTCCTCCTATTCAGACCAGGTCATATCCTCCTCCTATTCAGACCAGGTCATATCCTCCTATTCAGACCAGGTCATATCCTCCTATTCAGACCAGGTCATATCCTCCTATTCAGACCAGGTCATATCCTCCTATTCAGACCAGGTCATATCCTCCTATTCAGACCAGGTCATATCCTCCTCCTATTCAGACCAGGTCATATCCTCCTCCTATTCAGACCAGGTCATATCCTCCTCCTATTCAGACCAGGTCACATCCTCCTCCTATTCAGACCAGGTCATATCCTCCTATACAGACCAGGTCATATCCTCCTATACAGACCAGGTCATATCCTCCTCCTATTCAGACCAGGTCATATCCTCCTCCTATTCAGACCAGGTCATATCCTCCTCCTATACAGACCAGGTCATATCCTCCTCCTATTCAGACCAGGTCATATCCTCCTCCTATACAGACCAGGTCATATCCTCCTCCTATACAGACCAGGTCATATCCTCCTCCTATACAGACCAGGTCATATCCTCCTCCTATACAGACCAGGTCATATCCTCCTCCTATTCAGACCAGGTCATATCCTCCTCCTATTCAGACCAGGTCATATCCTCCTCCTATTCAGACCAGGTCATATCCTCCTCCTATTCAGACCACGTCATATTCTCCTCCTATACAGACCAGGTCATATCCTCCTCCTATGCAGACCAGGTCATATCCTCCTATACAGACCAGGTCATATCCTCCTATTCAGACCAGGTCATATCCTCCTATTCAGACCAAGTCATATCCTCCTTCTATTCAGACCAGGCCATATCCTCCTCCTATTCAGACCAGGTCATATCCTCCTCCTATTCAGACCAGGTCATATCCTCCTCCTATTCAGACCAGGTCATATCCTCCTCCTATTCAGACCAGGTCATATCCTCCTATACAGACCAGGTCATATCCTCCTATACAGACCAGGTCATATCCTCCTATACAGACCAGGTCATATCCTCCTCCTATTCAGACCAGGTCATATCCTCCTCCTATTCAGACCAGGTCATATCCTCCTCCTATTCAGACCAGGTCATATCCTCCTCCTATTCAGACCAGGTCAAATCCTCCTCCTATACAGACCAGGTCATATCCTCCTCCTATACAGACCAGGTCATATCCTCCTCCTATTCAGACCAGGTCATATCCTCGTCCTATTCAGACCAGGTCATATCCTCCTCCTATTCAGACCAGGTCATATCCTCCTCCTATTCAGACCAGGTCACATCCTCCTCCTATTCAGACCAGGTCATATCCTCCTATACAGACCAGGTCATATCCTCCTATACAGACCAGGTCATATCCTCCTCCTATTCAGACCAGGTCATATCCTCCTCCTATTCAGACCAGGTCATATCCTCCTCCTATACAGACCAGGTCATATCCTCCTCCTATTCAGACCAGGTCATACCCTCCTCCTTTACAGACCAGGTCATATCCTCCTCCTATACAGACCAGGTCATATCCTCCTCCTATACAGACCAGGTCATATCCTCCTCCTATACAGACCAGGTCATATCCTCCTCCTATTCAGACCAGGTCATATCCTCCTCCTATTCAGACCAGGTCATATCCTCCTCCTATTCAGACCAGGTCATATCCTCCTCCTATTCAGACCAGGTCATATTCTCCTCCTATACAGACCAGGTCATATCCTCCTCCTATGCAGACCAGGTCATATCCTCCTATACAGACCAGGTCATATACTCCTTTTACAGACCAGGTCATATACTCCTCCTATATAGACCAGGTCATATCCTCCTCCTATTCAGACCAGGTCATATCCTCCTCCTATACAGACCAGGTCATATCCTCCTATTCAGACCAGGTCATAACCTCCTATTCAGACCAGGTCATATCCTCCTATTCAGACCAGGTCATATCCTCCTATTCAGACCAAGTCATATCCTCCTTCTATTCAGACCAGGTCATATCCTCCTATACAGACCAGGTCATATCCTCCTCCTATTCAGACCAGGTCATATCCTCCTCCTATTCAGACCAGGTCATATCATCCTCCTATTCAGACCAGGTCATATTCTCCTCCTATACAGACTAGGTCATATCCTCCTCCTATTCAGACCAGGTCATATCCTCCTATACAGACCAGGTCATATACTCCTTTTCAGACCAGGTCATACACTCCTCCTATATAGACCAGGTCATATCCTCCTCCTATTCAGACCAGGTCATATCCTCCTCCTATACAGACCAGGTCATATCCTCCTATTCAGACCAGGTCATAACCTCCTATTCAGACCAGGTCATATCCTCCTATTCAGACCAGGTCATATCCTCCTATTCAGACCAAGTCATATCCTCCTTCTATTCAGACCAGGTCATATCCTCCTATACAGACCAGGTCATATCCTCCTCCTATTCAGACCAGGTCATATCCTCCTATACAGACCAGGTCATATCCTCCTATTCAGACCAGGTCATATCCTCCTATTCAGACCAAGTCATATCCTTCTTCTATTCAGACCAGGCCATATCCTCCTCCTATTCAGACCAGGTCATATCCTCCTCCTATTCAGACCAGGTCATATCCTCCTCCTATTCAGACCAGGTCATATATTCCTCCTATTCAGACCAGGTCATATCCTCCTCCTATTCAGACCAGGTCATATCCTCCTCCTATACAGACCAGGTCATATCCTCCTCCTATTCAGACCAGGTCATATCCTCCTCCTATTCAGACCAGGTCATATCCTCCTCCTATACAGACCAGGTCATATCCTCCTCCTATACAGACCAGGTCATATCCTCCTATACAGACCAGGTCATATCCTCCTCCTATTCAGACCAGGTCATATCCTCCTCCTATTCAGACCAGGTCATATCCTCCTATTCAGACCAGGTCATATCCTCCTATTCAGACCAGGTCATATCCTCCTATTCAGACCAGGTCATATCCTCCTATTCAGACCAGGTCATATCCTCCTATTCAGACCAGGTCATATCCTCCTCCTATTCAGACCAGGTCATATCCTCCTCCTATTCAGACCAGGTCATATCCTCCTCCTATTCAGACCAGGTCATATCCTCCTCCTATTCAGACCAGGTCATATCCTCCTCCTATTCAGACCAGGTCATATCCTCCTCCTATTCAGACCAGATCATATCCTCCTCCAATACAGACCAGGTCATATCCTCCTATACAGACCAGGTCATATCCTCCTCCTATTCAGACCAGGTCATATCTTCCTATACAGACCAGGTCATATCCTCCTATTCAGACCAGGTCATATCAAACTCCTATTCAGACCAGGTCATATCCTCCTCCTATTCAGACCAGGTCATATTCTCCTCCTATACAGACCAGGTCATATCCTCCTCCTATGCAGACCAGGTCATATCCTCCTATACAGACCAGGTCATATACTCCTTTTCAGACCAGGTCATATACTCCTCCTATATAGACCAGGTCATATCCTCCTCCTATTCAGACCAGGTCATATCCTCCTCCTATTCAGACCAGGTCATATCCTCCTCCTATTCAGACCAGGTCATATTCTCCTCCTATACAGACCAGGTCATATCCTCCTCCTATTCAGACCAGGTCATATCCTCCTATACAGACCAGGTCATATACTCCTTTTCAGACCAGGTCATATACTCCTCCTATATAGACCAGGTCATATCCTCCTCCTATTCAGACCAGGTCATATCCTCCTCCTATACAGACCAGGTCATATCCTCCTATTCAGACCAGGTCATAACCTCCTATTCAGACCAGGTCATATCCTCCTATTCAGACCAGGTCATATCCTCCTATTCAGACCAAGTCATATCCTCCTTCTATTCAGACCAGGTCATATCCTCCTATACAGACCAGGTCATATCCTCCTCCTATTCAGACCAGGTCATATCCTCCTATACAGACCAGGTCATATCCTCCTATTCAGACCAGGTCATATCCTCCTATTCAGACCAAGTCATATCCTTCTTCTATTCAGACCAGGCCATATCCTCCTCCTATTCAGACCAGGTCATATCCTCCTCCTATTCAGACCAGGTCATATCCTCCTCCTATTCAGACCAGGTCATATATTCCTCCTATTCAGACCATGTCATATCCTCCTCCTATTCAGACCAGGTCATATCCTCCTACTATACAGACCAGGTCATATCCTCCTCCTATTCAGACCAGGTCATATCCTCCTCCTATTCAGACCAGGTCATATCCTCCTCCTATTCAGACCAGGTCATATCCTCCACCTATTCAGACCAGGTCATATCCTCCTCCTATTCAGACCAGGTCATATCCTCCTCCTATACAGACCAGGTCATATCCTCCTCCTATACAGACCAGGTCATATCCTCCTATACAGACCAGGTCATATCCTCCTCCTATTCAGACCAGGTCATATCCTCCTCCTATTCAGACCAGGTCATATCCTCCTATTCAGACCAGGTCATATCCTCCTATTCAGACCAGGTCATATCCTCCTATTCAGACCAGGTCATATCCTCCTATTCAGACCAGGTCATATCCTCCTCCTATTCAGACCAGGTCATATCCTCCTCCTATTCAGACCAGGTCATATCCTCCTCCTATTCAGACCAGGTCATATCCTCCTCCTATTCAGACCAGGTCATATCCTCCTCCTATTCAGACCAGGTCATATCCTCCTCCTATTCAGACCAGATCATATCCTCCTCCAATACAGACCAGGTCATATCCTCCTATACAGACCAGGTCATATCCTCCTCCTATTCAGACCAGGTCATATCCTCCTATACAGACCAGGTCATATCCTCCTATTCAGACCAGGTCATATCCTCCTCCTATTCAGACCAGGTCATATCCTCCTCCTATTCAGACCAGGTCATATTCTCCTCCTATACAGACCAGGTCATATCCTCCTCCTATGCAGACCAGGTCATATCCTCCTATACAGACCAGGTCATATACTCCTTTTCAGACCAGGTCATATACTCCTCCTATATAGACCAGGTCATATCCTCCTCCTATTCAGACCAGGTCATATCCTCCTCCTATACAGACCAGGTCATATCCTCCTATTCAGACCAGGTCATAACCTCCTATTCAGACCAGGTCATATCCTCCTATTCAGACCAGGTCATATCCTCCTATTCAGACCAAGTCATATCCTCCTTCTATTCAGACCAGGTCATATCCTCCTATACAGACCAGGTCATATCCTACTCCTATTCAGACCAGGTCATATCCTCCTCCTATTCAGACCAGGTCATATCCTCCTCCTATTCAGACCAGGTCATATCCTCCTCCTATTCAGACCAGGTCATATCCTCCTATACAGACCAGGTCATATACTCCTTTTCAGACCAGGTCATATACTCCTCCTATATAGACCAGGTCATATCTTCCTCCTATTCAGACCAGGTCATATCCTCCTCCTATACAGACCAGGTCATATCCTCTTATTCAGACCAGGTCATAACCTCCTATTCAGACCAGGTCATATCCTCCTATTCAGACCAGGTCATATCCTTCTATTCAGACCAAGTCATATCCTCCTTCTATTCAGACCAGGTCATATCCTCCTATACAGACCAGGTCATATCCTCCTCCTATTCAGACCATGTCATATCCTCCTCCTATTCAGACCAGGTCATATCCTCCTCCTATACAGACCAGGTCATATCCTCCTCCTATTCAGACCAGGTCATATCCTCCTCCTATTCAGACCAGGTCATATCCTCCTCCTATTCAGACCAGGTCATATCCTCCACCTATTCAGACCAGGTCATATCCTCCTCCTATTCAGACCAGGTCATATCCTCCTCCTATACAGACCAGGTCATATCCTCCTCCTATACAGACCAGGTCATATCCTCCTATACAGACCAGGTCATATCCTCCTATACAGACCAGGTCATATCCTCCTCCTATTCAGACCAGGTCATATCCTCCTCCTATTCAGACCAGGTCATATCCTCCTATTCAGACCAGGTCATATCCTCCTTTTCAGACCAGGTCATATCCTCCTATTCAGACCAGGTCATATCCTCCTATTCAGACCAGGTCATATCCTCCTATTCAGACCAGGTCATATCCTCCTCCTATTCAGACCAGGTCATATCCTCCTCCTATTCAGACCAGGTCATATCCTCCTCCTATTCAGACCAGGTCATATCCTCCTCCTATTCAGACCAGGTCATATCCTCCTCCTATTCAGACCAGGTCATATCCTCCTCCTATTCAGACCAGATCATATCCTCCTCCAATACAGACCAGGTCATATCCTCCTATACAGACCAGGTCATATCCTCCTCCTATTCAGACCAGGTCATATCCTCCTATACAGACCAGGTCATATCCTCCTATTCAGACCAGGTCATATCCTCCTCCTATTCAGACCAGGTCATATCCTCCTCCTATTCAGACCAGGTCATATTCTCCTCCTATACAGACCAGGTCATATCCTCCTCCTATGCAGACCAGGTCATATCCTCCTATACAGACCAGGTCATATACTCCTTTTCAGACCAGGTCATATACTCCTCCTATATAGACCAGGTCATATCCTCCTCCTATTCAGACCAGGTCATATCCTCCTCCTATACAGACCAGGTCATATCCTCCTATTCAGACCAGGTCATAACCTCCTATTCAGACCAGGTCATATCCTCCTATTCAGACCAGGTCATATCCTCCTATTCAGACCAAGTCATATCCTCCTTCTATTCAGACCAGGTCATATCCTCCTATACAGACCAGGTCATATCCTCCTCCTATTCAGACCAGGTCATATCCTCCTCCTATTCAGACCAGGTCATATCCTCCTCCTATTCAGACCAGGTCATATCCTCCTCCTATTCAGACCAGGTCATATCCTCCTATACAGACCAGGTCATATACTCCTTTTCAGACCAGGTCATATACTCCTCCTATATAGACCAGGTCATATCCTCCTCCTATTCAGACCAGGTCATATCCTCCTCCTATACAGACCAGGTCATATCCTCCTATTCAGACCAGGTCATAACCTCCTATTCAGACCAGGTCATATCCTCCTATTCAGACCAGGTCATATCCTTCTATTCAGACCAAGTCATATCCTCCTTCTATTCAGACCAGGTCATATCCTCCTCCTATTCAGACCAGGTCATATCCTCCCATACAGACCAGGTCATATCCTCCTATTCAGACCAGGTCATATCCTCCTATTCAGACCAAGTCATATCCTCCTTCTATTCAGACCAGGCCATATCCTCCTCCTATTCAGACCAGGTCATATCCTCCTCCTATTCAGACCAGGTCATATCCTCCTCCTATTCAGACCAGGTCATATATTCCTCCTATTCAGACCAGGTCATATCCTCCTCCTATTCAGACCAGGTCATATCCTCCTATACAGACCAGGTCATATCCTCCTCCTATACAGACCAGGTCATATCCTCCTCCTATTCAGACCAGGTCATATCCTCCTCCTATTCAGACCAGGTCATATCCTCCTCCTATTCAGACCAGGTCATATCCTCCACCTATTCAGACCAGGTCATATCCTCCTCCTATTCAGACCAGGTCATATCCTCCTCCTATACAGACCAGGTCATATCCTCCTCCTATACAGACCAGGTCATATCCTCCTATACAGACCAGGTCATATCCTCCTCCTATTCAGACCAGGTCATATCCTCCTCCTATTCAGACCAGGTCATATCCTCCTATTCAGACCAGGTCATATCCTCCTATTCAGACCAGGTCATATCCTCCTATTCAGACCAGGTCATATCCTCCTATTCAGACCAGGTCATATCCTCCTCCTATTCAGACCAGGTCATATCCTCCTCCTATTCAGACCAGGTCATATCCTCCTCCTATTCAGACCAGGTCATATCCTCCTCCTATTCAGACCAGGTCATATCCTCCTCCTATTCAGACCAGGTCATATCCTCCTCCTATTCAGACCAGGTCATATCCTCCTCCAATACAGACCAGGTCATATCCTCCTATACAGACCAGGTCATATCCTCCTCCTATTCAGACCAGGTCATATCCTCCTCCTATTCAGACCAGGTCATATTCTCCTCCTATACAGACCAGGTCATATCCTCCTCCTATGCAGACCAGGTCATATCCTCCTATACAGACCAGGTCATATACTCCTTTTCAGACCAGGTCATATACTCCTCCTATATAGACCAGGTCATATCCTCCTCCTATTCAGACCAGGTCATATCCTCCTCCTATACATACCAGGTCATATCCTCCTATTCAGACCAGGTCATAACCTCCTATTCAGACCAGGTCATATCCTCCTATTCAGACCAGGTCATATCCTCCTATTCAGACCAAGTCATATCCTCCTTCTATTCAGACCAGGTCATATCCTCCTATACAGACCAGGTCATATCCTCCTCCTATTCAGACCAGGTCATATCCTCCTCCTATACAGACCAGGTCATATCCTCCTCCTATTCAGACCAGGTCTTATCCTCCTATACAGACCAGGTCATATACTCCTTTTCAGACCAGGTCATATACTCCTCCTATATAGACCAGGTCATATCCTCCTCCTATTCAGACCAGGTCATATCCTCCTCCTGTACAGACCAGGTCATATCCTCCTATTCAGACCAGGTCATAACCTCCTATTCAGACCAGGTCATATCCTCCTATTCAGACCAGGTCATATCCTCCTATTCAGACCAAGTCATATCCTCCTTCTATTCAGACCAGGTAATATCCTCCTATACAGACCAGGTCATATCCTCCTCCTATTCAGACCAGGTCATATCCTCCTATACAGACCAGGTCATATCCTCCTATTCAGACCAGGTCATATCCTCCTATTCAGACCAAGTCATGTCCTCCTTCTATTCAGACCAGGCCATATCCTCCTCCTATTCAGACCAGGTCATATCCTCCTCCTATTCAGACCAGGTCATATCCTCCTCCTATTCAGACCAGGTCATATATTCCTCCTATTCAGACCAGGTCATATCCTCCTCCTATTCAGACCATGCCATATCCTCCTCCTATTCAGACCAGGTCATATCCTCCTCCTATACAGACCAGGTCATATCCTCCTCCTATTCAGACCAGGTCATATCCTCCTATTCAGACCAGGTCATATCCTCCTCCTATTCAGACCAGGTCATATCCTCCTATACAGACCAGGTCATATACTCCTTTTCAGACCAGGTCATATACTCCTCCTATATAGACCAGGTCATATCCTCCTCCTATTCAGACCAGGTCATATCCTCCTCCTATACAGACCAGGTCATATCCTCCTATTCAGACCAGGTCATAACCTCCTATTCAGACCAGGTCATATCCTCCTATTCAGACCAGGTCATATCCTCCTATTCAGACCAAGTCATATCCTCCTTCTATTCAGACCAGGTCATATCCTCCTATACAGACCAGGTCATATCCTCCTCCTATTCAGACCAGGTCATATCCTCCTATACAGACCAGGTCATATCCTCCTATTCAGACCAGGTCATATCCTCCTATTCAGACCAAGTCATATCCTCCTTCTATTCAGACCAGGCCATATCCTCCTCCTATTCAGACCAGGTCATATCCTCCTCCTATTCAGACCAGGTCATATCCTCCTCCTATTCAGACCAGGTCATATCCTCCTCCTATTCAGACCAGGTCATATCCTCCTCCTATACAAACCAGGTCATATCCTCCTCCTATTCAGACCAGGTCATATCCTCCTCCTATTCAGACCAGGTCATATCCTCCTCCTATTCAGACCAGGTCATATCCTCCTCCTATTCAGACCAGGTCATATCCTCCTATTCAGACCAAGTCATATCCTCCTATTCAGACCAGGTCATATCCTCGTCCTATTCAGACCAGGTCATATCCTCGTCCTATTCAGACCAGGTCATATCCTCCTTCTATTCAGACCAGGTCATATCCTCCTCCTATTCAGACCAGGTCATATCCTCCTCCTATTCAGACCAGGTCATATCCTCCTCCTATTCAGACCAGGTCATATCCTCCTCCTATTCAGACCAGGTCATTTCCTCGTCCTATTCAGACCAGGTCATATCCTCCTCCTATTCAGACCAGGTCATATCCTCCTCCTATTCAGACCAGGTCATATCCTCCTATACAGACCAGGTCATATCCTCCTATACAGACCAGGTCATATCCTCCTATACAGACCAGGTCATATCCTCCTATACAGACCAGGTCATATCCTCCTCCTATTCAGACCAGGTCATATCCTCCTCCTATTCAGACCAGGTCATATCCTCCTCCTATTCAGACCAGGTCAAATCCTCCTCCTATACAGACCAGGTCATATCCTCCTCCTATTCAGACCAGGTCATATCCTCGTCCTATTCAGACCAGGTCATATCCTCCTCCTATTCAGACCAGGTCATATCCTCCTCCTATTCAGACCAGGTCACATCCTCCTCCTATTCAGACCAGGTCATATCCTCCTATACAGACCAGGTCATATCCTCCTATACAGACCAGGTCATATCCTCCTCCTATTCAGACCAGGTCATATCCTCCTCCTATTCAGACCAGGTCATATCCTCCTCCTATACAGACCAGGTCATATCCTCCTCCTATTCAGACCAGGTCATATCCTCCTCCTATACAGACCAGGTCATATCCTCCTCCTATACAGACCAGGTCATATCCTCCTCCTATACAGACCAGGTCATATCCTCCTCCTATACAGACCAGGTCATATCCTCCTCCAATTCAGACCAGGTCATATCCTCCTCCTATTCAGACCAGGTCATATCCTCCTCCTATTCAGACCAGGTCATATCCTCCTCCTATTCAGACCAGGTCATATTCTCCTCCTATACAGACCAGGTCATATCCTCCTCCTATACAGACCAGGTCATATCCTCCTCCTATTCAGACCAGGTCATATCCTCCTATACAGACCAGGTCATATCCTCCTATTCAGACCAGGTCATATCCTCCTATTCAGACCAAGTCATATCCTCCTTCTATTCAGACCAGGCCATATCCTCCTCCTATTCAGACCAGGTCATATCCTCCTCCTATTCAGACCAGGTCATATCCTCCTCCTATTCAGACCAGGTCATATCCTCCTCCTATTCAGACCAGGTCATATCCTCCTCCTATACAAACCAGGTCATATCCTCCTCCTATTCAGACCAGGTCATATCCTCCTCCTATTCAGACCAGGTCATATCCTCCTCCTATTCAGACCAGGTCATATCCTCCTCCTATTCAGACCAGGTCATATCCTCGTCCTATTCAGACCAGGTCATATCCTCGTCCTATTCAGCTTAGGTCATATCCTCCTTCTATTCAGACCAGGTCATATCCTCCTCCTATTCAGACCAGGTCATATCCTCCTCCTATTCAGACCAGGTCATATCCTCCTCCTATTCAGACCAGGTCATATCCTCCTCCTATTCAGACCAGGTCATATCCTCCTATACAGACCAGGTCATATCCTCCTATTCAGACCAGGTCATATCCTCCTATTCAGACCAAGTCATATCCTCCTTCTATTCAGACCAGGCCATATCCTCCTCGTATTCAGACCAAGTCATATCCTCCTTCTATTCAGACCAGGCCATATCCTCCTCCTATTCAGACCAGGTCATATCCTCCTCCTATTCAGACCAGGTCATATCCTCCTCCTATTCAGACCAGGTCATATCCTCCTCCTATTCAGACCAGGTCATATCCTCCTCCTATACAAACCAGGTCATATCCTCCTCCTATTCAGACCAGGTCATATCCTCCTCCTATTCAGACCAGGTCATATCCTCCTCCTATTCAGACCAGGTCATATCCTCCTCCTATTCAGACCAGGTCATATCCTCCTATTCAGACCAAGTCATATCATCCTATTCAGACCAGGTCATATCCTCGTCCTATTCAGACCAGGTCATATCCTCGTCCTATTCAGACCAGGTCATATCCTCGTCCTATTCAGACCAGGTCATATCCTCCTCCTATTCAGACCAGGTCATATCCTCCTATACAGACCAGGTCATATCCTCCTATACAGACCAGGTCATATCCTCCTATACAGACCAGGTCATATCCTCCTATACAGACCAGGTCATATCCTCCTCCTATTCAGACCAGGTCATATCCTCCTCCTATTCAGACCAGGTCATATCCTCCTCCTATACAGACCAGGTCATATCCTCCTATTCAGACCAGGTCATATCCTCCTATTCAGACCAAGTCATATCCTCCTTCTATTCAGATCAGTTCATATCCTCCTCCTATTCAGACCAGGTCATATCCTCCTCCTATTCAGACCAGGTCATATATTCCTCCTATTCAGACCAGGTCATATATTCCTCCTATTCAGACCAGGTCATATCCTCCTCCTATTCAGACCAGGTCATATCCTCCCCCTATTCAGACCAGGTCATATCCTCCTCCTATTCAGACCAGGTCATATCCTCCTCCTATTCAGACCAGGTCATATCCTCCTCCTATTCAGACCAGGTCATATCCTCCTCCTATTCAGACCAGGTCATATCCTCCTCATATTCAGACCAGGTCTTATCCTCCTCCTATTCAGACCAGGTCATATCCTCCTCCTATTCAGACCAGGTCATATCCTCCTCCTATTCAGACCAGGTCATATCCTCCTCCTATTCAGACCAGGTCATATCCTCAACCTATTCAGACCAGGTCATATCCTCCTCCTATTCAGACCAGGACATATCCTCCTCCTATTCAGACCAGGTCATATCCTCCTCCTATTCAGACCAGGTGATATCCTCCTCCTATTCAGACCAGGTGATATCCTCCTCCTATTCAGACCAGGTCATATCCTCCTCCTATTCAGACCAGGTCATATCCTCCTCCTATACAGACCAGGTCATATCCTCCTCCTATTCAGACCAGGTCATATCCTCCTCCTATACAGACCAGGTCATATCCTCCTATACAGACCAGGTCATATCCTCCTCCTATTCAGACCAGGTCATATCCTCCTCCTATTCAGACCAGGTCATATCCTCCTCCTATACAGACCAGGTCATATCCTCCTCCTATTCAGACCAGGTCATATCCTCCTCCTATTCAGACCAGGTCATATCCTCCTCCTATTCAGACCAGGTCATATCCTCCTCCTATACAGACCAGGTCATATCCTCCTCCTATACAGACCAGGTCATATCCTCCTCCTATACAGACCAGGTCATATCCTCCTCCTATTCAGACCAGGTCATATCCTTCTCCTATTCAGACCAGGTCATATCCTCCTATTCAGACCAGGTCATATCCTCCTATACAGACCAGGTCATATCCTCCTATTCAGACCAGGTCATATCCTCCTATACAGACCAGGTCATATCCTCCTCCTATTCAGACCAGGTCATATCCTCCTCCTACTCAGACCAGGTCATATCCTCTTCCTATTCAGACCAGGTCATATCCTCCTCCTATTCAGACCAGGTCATATCCTCCTCCTATACAGACCAGGTCATATCCTCCTCCTATACAGACCAGGTCATATCCTCCTCCTATACAGACCAGGTCATATCCTCCTCCTATTCAGACCAGGTCATATCCTCCTATTCAGACCAGGTCATATCCTCCTCCTATTCAGACCAGGTCATATCCTCCTCCTATTCAGACCAGGTCATATCCTCATATTCAGACCAGGTCATATCCTCCTATTCAGACCAGGTCATATCCTCCTCCTATTCAGACCAGGTCATATCCTCCTCCTATTCAGACCAGGTCATATCCTCCTCCTATACAGACCAGGTCATATCCTCCTATTCAGACCAGGTCATTTCCTCCTAATCAGACCCGGTCACATCCTCCTCCTATACAGACCAGGTCATATCCACCTCCTATTCAGACCAGGTCATATCCTCCTCCAATACAGACCAGGTCATATCCTCCTATTCAGACCAGGTCATATCCTCCTCCTATACAGACCAGGTCATATCCTCCTCCTATACAGACCAGGTCATATCCTCCTCCTATACAGACCAGGTCATATCCTCCTATACAGACCAAGGCATATCCTCCTATACAGACCAGGTCATATCCTCCTATACAGACCAGGTCATATCCTCCTATACAGACCAGGTCATATCCTCCTATTCAGACCAGGTCATATCCTCCTATACAGACCAGGTCATATCCTCCTATTCAGACCAGGTCATATCCTCCTATTCAGACCAGGTCATATCCTCCTCCTATTCAGACCAGGTCATATCCTCGTCCTATTGAGACCAGGTCATATCCTCCTATTCAGACAAGGTCATATCCTCCTATTCAGACCAAGTCATATCCTCCTATACAGACAAGGTCATATCCTCCTATTCAGACCAGGTCATATCCTCCTCCTATTCAGACCAGGTCATATCCTCCTATACAGACCAGGTCATATACTCCTTCTATACAGACCAGGTCACATCCTCATCCTATACAGACCAGGTCATATCCTCCTATACAGACCAGGTCATATCCTCCTCCTATTCAGACCAGGTCATATCCTCCTATACAGACCAGGTCATATACTCCCTCTATACAGACCAGGTCACATCCTCATCCTATTCAGACCAGGTCACATCCTCCTCGTATACAGACCAGGTCATATCCTCCTCCTATACAGACCAGGTCATATCCTCCTCCTATTCAGACCAGGTCATATCCTCCTCCTATTCAGACCAGGTCATATCCTCCTCCTATTCAGACCAGGTCATATCCTCCTCCTATTCAGACCAGGTCATATCCTCCTCCTATACAGACCAGGTCATATCCTCCTCCTATACAGACCAGGTCATATCCTCCTCCTATTCAGACCATGTCATATCCTCCTCCTATTCATACCAGGTCATATCCTCCTCCTATACAGACCAGGTCATATCCTCCTACTCAGACCAGGTCATATCCTCCTCCTATTCAGACCAGGTCATATCCTCCTCCTATACAGACCAGGTCATATCCTCCTATACAGACCAAGTCATATCCTCCTATACAGACCAGGTCATATCCTCCTCCTATTCAGACCAGGTCACTTCTTCCTATTCAGACCAGGTCATATCCTCCTCCTATTCAGACCAGGTCATATCCTCCTATACAGACCAGGTCATATCCTCCTCCTATTCAGACCAGGTCATATCCTCCTATACAGACCAGGTCATATCCTCCTATACAGACCAGGTCATATCCTCCTATTCAGACCAGGTCATATCCTCCTATTCAGACCAGGTCATATCCTCCTCCTATACAGACCAGGTCATATCCTCCTCCTATTCAGACCAGGTCATATCCTCCTATTCAGACCAGGTCATATCCTCCTAATCAGACCCGGTCACATCCTCCTCCTATACAGACCAGGTCATATCCTCCTCCTATTCAGACCAGGTCATATACTCCTCCTATTCAGACCAGGTCATATCCTCCTCCTATTCATACCAGGTCATATCCTCCTCCTATACAGACCAGGTCATATCCTCCTCCTATACAGACCAGGTCATATCCTCCTCCTATACAGACCAGGTCATATCCTCCTCCTATACAGACCAGGTCATATCCTCCTCCTATACAGACCAGGTCATATCCTCCTCCTATACAGACCAGGTCATATCCTCCTATACAGACCAGGGCATATCCTCCTATACAGACCAGGTCATATCCTCCTCCTATTCAGACCAGGGCATATCCTCCTATTCAGGCAAGGTCATATCCTCCTATTCAGACCAAGTCATATCCTCCTATACAGACAAGGTCATATCCTCCTATTCAGACCAGGTCACATCCTCATCCTATACAGACCAGGTCATATCCTCCTATACAGACCAGGTCATATCCTCCTCCTATTCAGACCAGGTCATCTCCTCCTATACAGACCAGGTCATATCCTCCTATACAGACCAGGTCATATCCTCCTATTCAGACCAGGTCATATCCTCCTCCTATTCAGACCAGGTCATATCCTCCTCCTATTCAGACCAGGTCATATCCTCCTATACAGACCAGGTCATATCCTCCTCCTATTCAGACCAGGTCATATCCTCCTATACAGACCAGGTCATATCCTCCTATACAGACCAGGTCATATCCTCCTCCTATTCAGACCAGGTCATATCCTCCTATTCAGACCAGGTCATATCGTCCTATTCAGACCAGGTCATATCCTCCTCCTATACAGAGCAGGTCATATCCTCCTATTCAGACCAGGTCATATCCTCCTATTCAGACCAGGTCATATCCTCCTAATCAGACCCGGTCGCATCCTCCTCCTATACAGACCAGGTCATATCCTCCTCCTATTCAGACCAGGTCATATCCTCCTCCTATACAGACCAGGTCATATCCTCCTCCTATTCAGACCAGGTCATATCCTCCTCCTATTCAGACCAGGTCATATCCTCCTCCTATTCAGACCAGGTCATATCCTCCTATTCAGACCAGGTCATATCCTCCTATTCAGACCAGGTCATATCCTCCTCCTATACAGACCAGGTCATATCCTCCTCCTATTCAGACCAGGTCATATCCTCCTATTCAGACCAGGTCATATCCTCCTATTCAGACCAGGTCATATCCTCCTATACAGACCAGGTCATATCCTCCTCCTATACAGACCAGGTCACATCCTCCTCCTATACAGACCAGGTCATATCCTCCTCCTATTCAGACCAGGTCATATCCTCCTCCTATTCATACCAGGTCATATCCTCCTCCTATACAGACCAGGTCATATCCTCCTCCTATACAGACCAGGTCATATCCTCCTCCTATACAGACCAGGTCATATCCTCCTCCTATACAGACCAGGTCATATCCTCCTCCTTTACAGACCAGGTCATATCCTCCTCCTATACAGACCAGGTCAGATCCTCCTCCTATTCAGACCAGGTCATATCCTCCTCCTATTCAGACCAGGTCATATCCTCCTCCTATTCAGACCAGGTCATATCCTCCTATTCAGACCAGGTCATATCCTCCTATTCAGACCAGGTCATATCCTCCTCCTATACAGACCAGGTCATATCCTCCTCCTATTCAGACCAGGTCATATCCTCCTACTCAGACCAGGTCATATCCTCCTATTCAGACCAGGTCATATCCTCCTATACAGACCAGGTCATATCCTCCTCCTATACAGACCAGGTCACATCCTCCTCCTATTCAGACCAGGTCATATCCTCCTCCAATACAGACCAGGTCATATCCTCCTCCTATTCAGACCAGGTCATATCCTCCTCCTATTCAGACCAGGTCATATCCTCCTCCTATTCATACCAGGTCATATCCTCCTCCTATACAGACCAGGTCATATCCTCCTCCTATACAGACCAGGTCATATCCTCCTCCTATACAGACCAGGTCATATCCTCCTCCTATACAGACCAGGTCATATCCTCCTCCTTTACAGACCAGGTCATATCCTCCTCCTATACAGACCAGGTCATATCCTCCTCCTATTCAGACCAGGTCATATCCTCCTCCTATTCAGACCAGGTCATATCCTCCTCCTATTCAGACCAGGTCATATCCTCCTATTCAGACCAGGTCATATCCTCCTATTCAGACCAGGTCATATCCTCCTCCTATACAGACCAGGTCATATCCTCCTATTCAGACCAGGTCATATCCTCCTATTCAGACCAGGTCATATCCTCCTATTCAGACCAGGTCATATCCTCCTATTCAGACCAGGTCATATCCTCCTCCTATTCAGACCAGGTCATATCCTCCTATTCAGACCAGGTCATATCCTCCTATTCAGACCAGGTCATATCCTCCTATTCAGACCAAGTCATATCCTCCTATACAGACAAGGTCATATACTCCTTCTATACAGACCAGGTCACATCCTCATCCTATACAGACCAGGTCATATCCTCCTCCTATACAGACCAGGTCATATCCTCCTATACAGACCAGGTCATATCCACCTATACAGACCAGGTCATATCCTCCTCCTATTCAGACCAGGTCTTATCCTCCTCATATTCAGACCAGGTCATATCCTCCTCCTATACAGACCAGGTCATATCCTCCTCCTATACAGACCAGGTCATATCCTCCTCCTATTCAGACCAGGTCATATCCTCCTCCTATTCAGACCAGGTCATATCCTCCTCCTATACAGACCAGGTCATATCCTCCTCCTATTCAGACCAGGTCATATCCTCCTCCTATTCAGACCAGGTCATATCCTCCTCCTATACAGACCAGGTCATATCCTCCTCCTATACAGACCAGGTCATATCCTCCTCCTATTCAGACCAGGTCATATCCTCCTCCTATACAGACCAGGTCATATCCTCCTCCTATACAGAGCAGGTCATATCCTCCTATACAGACCAGGTCATATCCTACTATTCAGACCAGGTCATATCCTCCTATTCAGACCAAGTCATATCCTCCTATACAGACAAGGTCATATCCTCCTATTCAGACCAGGTCATATCCTCCTATTCAGACCAGGTCATATCCTACTATTCAGACCAGGTCATATCCTCCTATTCAGACCAAGTCATATCCTCCTATACAGACAAGGTCATATCCTCCTATTCAGACCAGGTCATATACTCCTCCTATTCAGACCAGGTCATATCCTCCTATACAGACCAGGTCATATCCTCCTATACAGACCAGGTCATATCCTCCTCCTATTCAGACCAGGTCATATCCTCCTCCTATTCAGACCAGGTCATATCCTCCTCCTATTCAGACCAGGTCATATCCTCCTCCTATTCAGACCAGGTCATATCCTCCTCCTATTCAGACCAGGTCATATCCTCCTCCTATACAGACCAGGTCATATCCTCCTATTCAGACCAAGTCATATCCTCCTATTCAGACCAGGTCATATCCTCCTCCTATTCAGACCAGGTCATATCCTCCTCCTATTCAGACCAGGTCATATCCTCCTCCTATTCAGACCAGGTCATATCCTCCTCTTATACAGACCAGGTCATATCCTCCTATTCAGACCAGGTCATATCCTCCTCCTATTCAGACCAGGTCATATCCTCCTATTCAGACCAGGTCATATCCTCCTCCTATTCAGACCAGGTCATATCCTCCTCTTATACAGACCAGGTCATATCCTCCTATTCAGACCAGGTCATATCCTCCTATTCAGACCAGGTCATATCCTCCTATACAGACCAGGTCATATCCTCCTATTCAGACCAGGTCATATCCTCTTCCTATTCAGACCAGGTCATATCCTCCTCCTATACAGACCAGGTCATATCCTCCTATTCAGACCAAGTCATATCCTCCTATACAGACAAGGTCATATCCTCCTATTCAGACCAGGTCATATCCTCCTCCTATTCAGACCAGGTCATATCCTCCTATACAGATCAGGTCATATCCTCCTATACAGACCAGGTCATATCCTCCTCCTATTTAGACCAGGTCACATCCTCCTATTCAGACCAGGTCATATCCTCCTCCTATTCAGACCAGGTCATATCCTCCTATACAGACCAGGTCATATCCTCCTCCTATTCAGACCAGGTCATATCCTCCTATACAGACCAGGTCATATCCTCCTATACAGACCAGGTCATATCCTCCTATACAGACCAGGTCTATCCTCCTATTCAGACCAGGTCATATCCTCTTATTCAGACCAGGTCATATCCTCCTCCTATACAGACCAGGTCATATCCTCCAACTATTCAGACCAGGTCATATCCTCCTATTCAGACCAGGTCATATCCTCCTATTCAGACCAGGTCAAATCCTCCTAATCAGACCCGGTCATATCCTCCTATTCAGACCAGGTCATATCCTCCTATACAGACCAGGTCATATCCTCCTATTCAGACCAGGTCATATCCTCCTATACAGACCAGGTCATATCCTCCTCCTATTCAGACCAGGTAATATCCTCCTCCTATTCAGACCAGGTCATATCTTCCTCCAATACAGACCAGGTCATATCCTCCTATTCAGACCAGGTCATATCCTCCTCCTATTCAGACCAGGTCATATCCTCCTCCTATTCAGACCAGGTCATATCCTCCTATACAGACCCGGTCAAATCCTTCTATACAGACCAGGTAATATCCTCCTCCTATTCAGACCAGGTCATATCCTCCTATACAGACCAGGTCATATCCTCCTATTCAGACCAGGTCATATCCTCCTATTCAGACCAGGTCATATCCTCCTATTCAGACCAAGTCATATCCTCCTATACAGACAAGGTCATATCCTCCTATTCAGACCAGGTCATATCCTCCTCCTATTCAGACCAGGTCATATCCTCCTATACAGATCAGGTCATATCCTCCTATACAGACCAGGTCATATCCTCCTCCTATTTAGACCAGGTCACATCCTCCTATTCAGACCAGGTCATATCCTCCTCCTATTCAGACCAGGTCATATCCTCCTATACAGACCAGGTCATATCCTCCTCCTATTCAGACCAGGTCATGTCCTCCTATACAGACCAGGTCATATCCTCCTATACAGACCAGGTCATATCCTCCTATACAGACCAGGTCATATCCTCCTATACAGACCAGGTCATATCCTCTTATTCAGACCAGGTCATATCCTCCTCCTATACAGACCAGGTCATATCCTCCAACTATTCAGAACAGGTCATATCCTCCTATTCAGACCAGGTCATATCCTCCTATTCAGACCAGGTCATATCCTCCTATTCAGACCAAGTCATATCCTCCTATACAGACAAGGTCATATCCTCCTATTCAGACCAGGTCATATCCTCCTCCTATTCAGACCAGGTCATATCCTCCTATACAGACCAGGTCATATCCTCCTATACAGACCAGGTCATATCCTCCTCCTTTTCAGACCAGGTCACATCCTCCTATACAGACCAGGTCATATCCTCCTCCTATACAGACCAGGTCATATCCTCCTCCTATACAGACCAGGTCATATCCTCCTCCTATACAGACCAGGTCATATCCTCCTCCTATACAGACCAGGTCATATCCTCCTCCTATACAGACCAGGTCATATCATCCTCCTAGTCAGAACAGGTCATATCCTCCTCCTATTCAGACCAGGTCATGTCCTCCTATTCAGACCAGGTCATATCCTCCTAATCAGACCCGTTCACATCCTCCTCCTATACAGACCAGGTCATATCCTCCTCCTATTCAGACCAGGTCATATCCTCCTCCTATTCAGACCAGGTCATATCCTCCTCCTATTCAGACCAGGTCATATCCTCCTCCTATTCAGACCAGGTCATATCCTCCTCCTATTCAGACCAGGTCATATCCTCGTATACAGACCAGGTCATATACTCCTTCTATCCAGACCAGGTCATATCCTCCTCCTATACAGACCAGGTCATATCCTCCTATACAGACCAGGTCATATCCACCTATACAGACCAGGTCAAATCCTCCTCCTATACAGACAAGGTATTATCCTCCTCCTATTCAGACCAGGTCATATCATCCTCCTACACAGACCAGGTCATATCCTCCTCCTATACAGACCAGGTCATATCCTCCTATTCAGACCAGGTCATATCCTCTTCCTATTAAGACCAGGTCATATCCTCCTCCTATACAGACCAGGTCATATCCTCCTCCTATTCAGACCAGGTCATATCCTCTTCCTCTTCAGACCAGGTCATATCCTCCTCCTATTCAGACCAGGTCATATCCTCCTATTCAGACCAAGTCATATCCTCCTATACAGACAAGGTCATATCCTCCTATTCAGACCAGGTCATATCCTCCTCCTATTCAGACCAGGTCATATCCTCCTATACAGACCAGGTCATATACTCCTTCTATACAGACCAGGTCACATCCTCATCCTACACAGACCAGGTCATATCCTCCTCCTATACAGACCAGGTCATATCCTCCTATACAGACCAGGTAATATCCACCTATACAGACCAGGTCATATCCTCCTCCTATACAGACAAGGTCTTATCCTCCTCCTATTCAGACCAGGTCATATCCTCCTCCTATTCAGACCAGGTCATATCCTCGTATACAGACCAGGTCATATACTCCTTCTATACAGACCAGGTCATATCCTCCTCCTATACAGACCAGGTCATATCCTCCTATACAGACCAGGTCATATCCTCCTCCTATACAGACCAGGTCATATCCTCCTCCTATTCAGACCAGGTCATATCCTCCTCCAAGTCAGACCAGGTCATATCCTCCTCCTATTCAGACCAGGTCATATCCTCCTATTCAGACCAGGTCATATCCTCCTAATCAGACCCGTTCACATCCTCCTCCTATACAGACCAGGTCATATCCTCCTCCTATTCAGACCAGGTCATATCCTCCTCCTATTCAGACCAGGTCATATCCTCCTCCTATTCAGACCAGGTCATATCCTCCTCCTATTCAGACCAGGTCATATCCTCCTCCTATTCAGACCAGGTCATATCCTCGTTTACAGACCAGGTCATATACTCCTTCTATACAGACCAGGTCATATCCTCCTCCTATACAGACCAGGTCATATCCTCCTATACAGACCAGGTCATATCCACCTATACAGACCAGGTCATATCCTCCTCCTATACAGACAAGGTCTTATCCTCCTCCTATTCAGACCAGGTCATATCCTCCTCCTATTCAGACCAGGTCATATCCTCCTCCTATTCAGACCAGGTCATATCCTCCTCCTATTCAGACCAGGTCATATCCTCCTCCTATTCAGACCAGGTCATATCCTCCTATTCAGACCAGGTCATATCCTCCTATTCAGACCAAGTCATATCCTCCTATACAGACAAGGTCATATCCTCCTATTCAGACCAGGTCATATCCTCCTCCTATTCAGACCAGGTCATATCCTCCTATACAGACCAGGTCATATACTCCTTCTATACAGACCAGGTCACATCCTCATCCTACACAGACCAGGTCATATCCTCCTCCTATACAGACCAGGTCATATCCTCCTATACAGAACAGGTAATATCCACCTATACAGACCAGGTCATATCCTCCTCCTATACAGACAAGGTCTTATCCTCCTCCTATTCAGACCAGGTCATATCCTCCTCCTATTCAGACCAGGTCATATCCTCGTATACAGACCAGGTCATATACTCCTTCTATACAGACCAGGTCATATCCTCCTCCTATACAGACCAGGTCATATCCTCCTATACAGACCAGGTCATATCCTCCTCCTATACAGACCAGGTCATATCCTCCTCCTATACAGACCAGGTCATATCCTCCTCCTATACAGACCAGGTCATATCCTCCTCCTATTCAGACCAGGTCATATCCTCCTCCAAGTCAGACCAGGTCATATCCTCCTCCTATTCAGACCAGGTCATATCCTCCTATTCAGACCAGGTCATATCCTCCTAATCAGACCCGTTCACATCCTCCTCCTATACAGACCAGGTCATATCCTCCTCCTATTCAGACCAGGTCATATCCTCCTCCTATTCAGACCAGGTCATATCCTCCTCCTATTCAGACCAGGTCATATCCTCCTCCTATTCAGACCAGGTCATATCCTCCTCCTATTCAGACCAGGTCATATCCTCGTATACAGACCAGGTCATATACTCCTTCTATACAGACCAGGTCATATCCTCCTCCTATACAGACCAGGTCATATCCACCTATACAGACCAGGTCATATCCTCCTCCTATACAGACAAGGTCTTATTCTCCTCCTATTCAGACCAGGTCATATCCTCCTCCTATTCAGACCAGGTCATATCCTCCTATACAGACAAGGTCATATCCTCCTATTCAGACCAGGTCATATCCTCCTCCTATTCAGACCAGGTCATATCCTCCTATACAGACCAGGTCATATACTCCTTCTATACAGACCAGGTCATATCCTCCTATACAGACCAGGTCATATCCACCTATACAGACCAGGTCATATCCTCCTCCTATACAGACAAGGTCTTATCCTCCTCCTATTCAGACCAGGTCATATCCTCCTCCTATACAGACCAGATCATATCCTCCTCCTATTCAGACCAGGTCATATCCTCCTCCTATTCAGACCAGGTCATCTCCTCCTCCTATACAGACCAGGTCATACCCTCCTCCTATTCAGACCAGGTCATACCCTCCTCCTATTCAGACCAGATCATACCCTCCTCCTATTCAGACCAGATCATATCCTCCTCCTATTCAGACCAGGTCATATCCTCCTCCTATACAGACCAGGTCATATCCTCCTATTCAGACCAGGTCATATCCTCCTCCTATTCAGACCAGGTCATATCCTCCTCCTATTCAGACCAGGTCACATCCTCCTATTCAGACCAGGTCATATCCTCCTCCTATTCAGACCAGGTCATATCCTCCTATACAGACCAGGTCATATCCTCCTCCTATTCAGACCAGGTCATATCCTCCTATACAGACCAGGTCATATCCTCCTATACAGACCAGGTCATATCCTCCTATACAGACCAGGTCATATCCTCCTATTCAGACCAGGTCATATCCTCTTATTCAGACCAGGTCATATCCTCCTCCTATACAGACCAGGTCATATCCTCCAACTATTCAGACCAGGTCATATCCTCCTATTCAGACCAGGTCATATCCTCCTATTCAGACCAGGTCAAATCCTCCTAATCAGACCCGGTCATATCCTCCTATTCAGACCAGGTCATATCCTCCTATTCAGACCAGGTCATATCCTCCTAATCAGACCCGGTCACATCCTCCTCCTATACAGACCAGGTCATATCCTCCTCTTATTCAGACCAGGTCATATACTCCTCCTATTCAGACCAGGTCATATCCTCCTCCTATTCATACCAGGTCATATCCTCCTCCTATACAGACCAGGTCATATCCTCCTCCTCCTATACAGACCAGGTCATATCCTCCTCCTATACAGACCAGGTCATATCCTCCTCCTATACAGACCAGGTCATATCCTCCTCCTATACAGACCAGGTCACATCCTCCTCCTATACAGACCAGGTCATATCCTGCTCCTATTCAGACCAGGTCATATCCCCTCCTAGTCAGACCAGGTCATATCCTCCTCCTATTCAGACCAGGTCATATCCTCCTATTCAGACCTGGTCATATCCTCCTCCTATTTAGACCAGGTCATATCCTCCTTTTCAGACCAGGTCATATCCTCCTAATCAGACCCGTTCACATCCTCCTCCTATACAGACCAGGTCATATCCTCCTCCTATTCAGACCAGGTCATATCCTCCTCCAAAAAAGACCAGGTCATATCCTCCTATTCAGACCAGGTCATATCCTCCTATTCAGACCAGGTCATATCCTCCTATTCAGACCAGGTCATATCCTCCTCCTATTCAGACCAGGTCAAATCCTCTTCCTATTCAGACCAGGTCAAATCCTCCTCCTATTCAGACCAGGTCATATCCTCCTATTCAGACCAGGTCATATCCTCCTCCTATACAGACCAGGTCATATCCTCCTCCTATTCAGACCAGGTCATATCCTCCTCCTATTCAGACCAGGTCATATCCTCCTATTCAGACCAGGTCATATCCTCCTCCTATACAGACCAGGTCATATCCTCCTATTCAGACCAGGTCATATCCTCCTCCTATACAGACCAGGTCATATCCTCCTATTCAGACCAGGTCATATCCTCCTCCTATACAGACCAGGTCATATCCTCCTATTCAGACCAGGTCATATCCTCCTATTCAGACCAGTTCATATCCTCCTCCTATTCAGACCAGGTCATATCCTCCTCCTATTCAGACCAGGTCATATCCTCCTATACAGACCAGGTCATATCCTCCTATTCAGACCAGGTCATATCCTCCTATTCAGACCAGGTCATATCCTCCTCCTATTCAGACCAGGTCATATCCTCCTCCTATTCAGACCAGGTCATATCCTCCTATACAGACCAGGTCATATCCTCCTATTCAGACCAGGTCATATCCTCCTCCTATTCAGACCAGGTCATATCCTCTTCCTATTCAGACCAGGTCATATCCTCCTATTCAGACCAGGTCATATCCTCCTATACAGACCAGGTCATATCCTCCTATTCAGACCAGGTCATATCCTCCTATTCAGACCAGGTCATATCCTCCTATACAGACCAGGTCATATCCTCCTATTCAGACCAGGTCATATCCTCCTCCTATACAGACCAGGTCATATCCTCCTATTCAGACCAGGTCATATCCTCTTCCTTTTCAGACCAGGTCATATCCTCCTATTCAGACCAAGTCATATCCTCCTATACAGACAAGGTCATATCCTCCTATTCAGACCAGGTCATATCCTCCTCCTATTCAGACCAGGTCATATCCTCCTATACAGACCAGGTCATATACTCCTTCTATACAGACCAGGTCACATCCTCATCCTACACAGACCAGGTCATATCCTCCTCCTATACAGACCAGGTCATATCCTCCTATACAGATCAGGTAATATCCACCTATACAGACCAGGTCATATCCTCCTCCGATACAGACAAGGTCTTATCCTCCTCCTATTCAGACCAGGTCATATCCTCCTCCTATTCAGACCAGGTCATATCCTCGTATACAGACCAGGTCATATACTCCTTCTATACAGACCAGGTCATATCCTCCTCCTATACAGACCAGGTCATATTCTCCTATACAGACCAGGTCATATCCTCCTCCTATACAGACCAGGTCATATCATCCTCCTAGTCAGAACAGGTCATATCCTCCTCCTATTCAGACCAGGTCATGTCCTCCTATTCAGACCAGGTCATATCCTCCTCCAATACAGACCAGGTCATATCCTCCTATTCAGACCAGGTCATTTCCTCCTCCAATACAGACCAGGTCATATCCTCCTATTCAGACCAGGTCATATCCTCCTATTCAGACCAGGTCATATCCTCTTCCTATTCAGACCAGGTCATATCCTCCTATTCAGACCAGGTCATATCCTCCTCCTATACAGACCAGGTCACATCCTCCTCCAATACAGACCAGGTCATATCCTCCTCCTATTCAGACCAGGTCATATCCTCCTATACAGACAAGGTCATATCCTCCTATTCAGACCAGGTCATATCCTCCTCCTATTCAGACCAGGTCATATCCTCCTATTCAGACCAAGTCATATCCTCCTATACAGACAAGGTCATATCCTCCTATTCAGACCAGGTCATATCCTCCTCCTATTCAGACCAGGTCATATCCTCCTATACAGACCAGGTCATATCCTCCTATACAGACCAGGTCATATCCTCCTCCTTTTCAGACCAGGTCACATCCTCCTATACAGACCAGGTCATATCCTCCTCCTATACAGACCAGGTCATATCCTCCTCCTATACAGACCAGGTCATATCCTCCTCCTATACAGACCAGGTCATATCCTCCTCCTATACAGACCAGGTCATATCCTCCTCCTATACAGACCAGGTCATATCATCCTCCTAGTCAGAACAGGTCATATCCTCCTCCTATTCAGACCAGGTCATGTCCTCCTATTCAGACCAGGTCATATCCTCCTAATCAGACCCGTTCACATCCTCCTCCTTTACAGACCAGGTCATATCCTCCTCCTATTCAGACCAGGTCATATCCTCCTCCTATTCAGACCAGGTCATATCCTCCTCCTATTCAGACCAGGTCATATCCTCCTCCTATTCAGACCAGGTCATATCCTCCTCCTATTCAGACCAGGTCATATCCTCGTATACAGACCGGGTCATATACTCCTTCTATACAGACCAGGTCATATCCTCCTCCTATACAGACCAGGTCATATCCTCCTATACAGACCAGGTCATATCCTCCTCCTATACAGACCAGGTCATATCCTCCTCCTTTACAGACCAGGTCATATCCTCCTCCTATACAGACCAGGTCATATCCTCCTCCTATTCAGACCAGGTCATATCCTCCTCCTAGTCAGACCAAGTCATATCCTCCTCCTATTCAGACCAGGTCATATCCTCCTATTCAGACCAGGTCATATCCTCCTAATCAGACCCGTTCACATCCTCCTCCTATACAGACCAGGTCATATCCTCCTCCTATTCAGACCAGGTCATATCCTCCTCCTATTCAGACCAGGTCATATCCTCCTCCTATTCAGACCAGGTCATATCCTCCTCCTATTCAGACCAGGTCATATCCTCCTCCTATTCAGACCAGGTCATATCCTCGTATACAGACCAGGTCATATACTCCTTCTATACAGACCAGGTCATATCCTCCTCCTATACAGACCAGGTCATATCCTCCTATACAGACCAGGTCATATCCACCTATACAGACCAGGTCAAATCCTCCTCCTATACAGACAAGGTATTATCCTCCTCCTATTCAGACCAGGTCATATCCTCCTCCTACACAGACCAGGTCATATCCTCCTCCTATTCAGACCAGGTCATATCCTCCTCCTATTCAGACCAGGTCATCTCCTCCTCCTATACAGACCAGGTCATATCCTCCTCCTATTCAGACCAGATCATATCCTCCTCCTATTCAGACCAGGTCATATCCTCCTCCTATACAGACCAGGTCATATCCTCCTATTCAGACCAGGTCATATCCTCCTATTCAGACCAGGTCATATCCTCCTCCTATTCAGACCAGGTCATATCCTCCTCCTATTCAGACCAGGTCATATCCTCGTATACAGACCAGGTCATATCCTCCTCCTATACAGACCAGGTCATATCCTCCTCCTATACAGACCAGGTCATATCCTCCTCCTATACAGACCAGGTCATATCCTTCTATTCAGACCAGGTCATATCCTCCTATTCAGACCAGGTCATATCCTCCTCCTATTCAGACCAGGTCATATCCTCCTCCTATTCAGACCAGGTCATATCCTCCTATTCAGACCAGGTCATTTCCTCCTCCTATTCAGACCAGGTCATATCCTCCTATACAGACCAGGTCATATCCTCCTCCTATTCAGACCAGGTCATATCCTCCTATTCAGACCAAGTCACATCCTCCTCCTATACAGACCAGGTCATATCCTCCTCCTATACAGACAAGGTCATATCCTCCTATACAGACCAGGTCATATCCTCCTCCTATTCAGACCAAGTCATATCCTCCTCCTATTCAGACCAGGTCATATCCTCCTCCTATACAGACAAGGTCATATCCTCCTATACAGACCAGGTCATATCCTCCTATTCAGACCAAGTCATATCCTCCTATACAGACAAGGTCATATCCTCCTATTCAGACCAGGTCATATCCTCCTCCTATTCAGACCAGGTCATATCCTCCTATACAGACAAGGTCATATACTCCTTCTATACAGACCAGGTCACATCCTCATCCTACACAGACCAGGTCATATCCTCCTCCTATACAGACCAGGTCATATCCTCCTATACAGACCAGGTAATATCCACCTATACAGACCAGGTCATATCCTCCTCCGATACAGACAAGGTCATATCCTCCTCCTATTCAGACCAGGTCATATCCTCCTCCTATTCAGACCAGGTCATATCCTCGTATACAGACCAGGTCATATACTCCTTCTATACAGACCAGGTCATATCCTCCTCCTATACAGACCAGGTCATATCCTCCTATACAGACCAGGTCATATCCTCCTCCTATACAGACCAGGTCATATCCTCCTCCTATACAGACCAGGTCATATCCTCCTCCTATACAGACCAGGTCATATCCTCCTCCTATTCAGACCAGGTCATATCCTCCTCCTAGTCAGACCAGGTCATATCCTCCTCCTATTCAGACCAGGTCATATCCTCCTATTCAGACCAGGTCATATCCTCCTAATCAGACCCGTTAACATCCTCCTCCTATACAGACCAGGTCATATCCTCCTCCTATTCAGACCAGGTCATATCCTCCTATTCAGACCAGGTCATATCCTCCTCCTATTCAGACCAGGTCATATCCTCCTCCTATTCAGACCAGGTCATATCCTCCTCCTATTCAGACCAGGTCATATCCTCGTATACAGACCAGGTCATATACTCCTTCTATACAGACCAGGTCATATCCTCCTATACAGACCAGGTCATATCCACCTATACAGACCAGGTCAAATCCTCCTCCTATACAGACAAGGTCTTATCCTCCTCCTATACAGACCAGGTCATATCCTCCTCCTATTCAGACCAGATCACATCCTCCTCCTATTCAGACCAGGGCATATCCTCCTATACAGACCAGGTCATATCCTCCTATTCAGACCAGGTCATATCCTCCTCCTATTCAGACCAGGTCATATCCTCCTATTCAGACCAAGTCATATCCTCCTATACAGACAAGGTCATATCCTCCTATTCAGACCAGGTCATATCCTCCTCCTATTCAGACCAGGTCATATCCTCCTATACAGACCAGGTCATATACTCCTTCTATACAGACCAGGTCATATCCTCCTATACAGACCAGGTCATATCCACCTATACAGACCAGGTCATATCCTCCTCCTATACAGACAAGGTCTTATCCTCCTCCTATTCATACCAGGTCATATCCTCCTCCTATACAGACCAGATCATATCCTCCTCCTATTCAGACCAGGTCATATCCTCCTCCTATTCAGACCAGGTCATCTCCTCCTCCTATACAGACCAGGTCATACCCTCCTCCTATTCAGACCAGATCATATCCTCCTCCTATTCAGACCAGGTCATATCCTCCTATACAGACCAGGTCATATCCACCTATACAGACCAGGTCATATCCTCCTCCTATACAGACCAGGTCATATCCTCCTATACAGACAAGGTCATATCCTCCTCCTATACAGACCAGGTCATATCCTCCTATACAGACCAGGTCATATCCACCTATACAGACCAGATCATATCCTCCTCCGTTTCAGACCAGGTCATATCCTCCTCCTATTCAGACCAGGTCATATCCTCCTCCTATTCAGACCAGGTCATATCCTCCTCCTATACAGACAAGGTCATATCCTCTTCCTATTCAGACCAGGTCATATCCTCCTCCTATTCAGACCAGGTCATATCCTCCTATTCAGACCAGGTCATATCCTCCTATTCAGACCAGGTCATATCCTCCTATTCAGACCAGGTCATATCCTCCTATTCAGACCAAGTCATATCCTCCTATACAGACAAGGTCATATCCTCCTATTCAGACCAGGTCATATCCTCCTCCTATTCAGACCAGGTCATATCCTCCTATACAGACCAGGTCATATACTCCTTCTATACAGACCAGGTCACATCCTCATCCTACACAGACCAGGTCATATCCTCCTCCTATACAGACCAGGTCATATCCTCCTATACAGACCAGGTAATATCCACCTATACAGACCAGGTCATATCCTCCTCCGATACAGACAAGGTCTTATCCTCCTCCTATTCAGACCAGGTCATATCCTCCTATTCAGACCAGGTCATATCCTCCTAATCAGACCCGTTCACATCCTCCTCCTATACAGACCAGGTCATATCCTCCTCCTATTCAGACCTGGTCATATCCTCCTCCAATACAGACCAGGTCATATCCTCCTATTCAGACCAGGTCATATCCTCCTCCAATACAGACCAGGTCATATCCTCCTATTCAGACCAGGTCATATCCTCCTCCAATACAGACCAGGTCATATCCTCCTATTCAGACCAGGTCATATCCTCCTCCAATACAGACCAGGTCATATCCTCCTATACAGACCAGGTCATATCCTCCTCCTATTCAGACCAGGTCATATCCTCCTCCTATTCAGACCAGGTCATATCCTCCTCCAATACAGACCAGGTCATATCCTCCTATTCAGACCAGGTCATATCCTCCTATACAGACCAGGTCATATCCTCCTATTCAGACCAGGTCATATCCTCCTCCTATTCAGACCAGGTCATATCCTCCTATACAGACCAGGTCATATCCTCCTCCAATACAGACCAGGTCATATCCTCCTATTCAGACCAGGTCATATCCTCCTCCAATACAGACCAGGTCATATCCTCCTATACAGACCAGGTCATATCCTCCTCCTATTCAGACCAGGTCATATCCTCCTCCTATTCAGACCAGGTCATATCCTCCTCCAATACAGACCAGGTCATATCCTCCTATTCAGACCAGGTCATATCCTCCAATACAGACCAGGTCATATCCTCCTATTCAGACCAGGTCATATCCTCCTCCTATTCAGACCAGGTCATATCCTCCTCCAATACAGACCAGGTCATATCCTCCTATTCAGACCAGGTCATATCCTCCTATACAGACCAGGTCATATCCTCCTATACAGACCAGGTCATATCCTCCTCCTATACAGATAAGGTCTTATCCTCCTCCTATTCAGACCAGGTCATATCCTCCTCCTATTCAGACCAGGTCATATCCTCCTCCTATTCAGACCAGGTCATATCCTCCTCCTATTCAGACCAGATCATATCCTCCTCCTATTCAGACCAGGTCATATCCTCCTCCTATACAGACCAGGTCATATCCTCCTATTCAGACCAGGTCAAATCCTCCTATTCAGACCAGGTCATATCCTCCTCCTATACAGACCAGGTCATATCCTCTTCCTATTCAGACCAGGTCATATCCTCCTCCTATAAAGACCAGGTCATATCCTCCTATACAGACCAGGTCATATACTCCTCCTATTCAGACCAGGTCATATCCTCCTATTCAGACCAGGTCATATCCTCCTATTCAGACCAGGTCATATCCTCCGATTCAGACCAGGTCATATCCTCCTCCTATTCAGACCAGGTCATATCCTCCTATACAGACCAGGTCATATACTCCTTCTATACAGACCAGGTCATATCCTCCTATACAGACCAGGTCATATCCACCTATTCAGACCAGGTCATATCCTCCTCCTATTCAGACAAGGCCATATCCTCCTATTCAGACCAAGTCATATCCTCCTATACAGACAAGGTCATATCCTCCTATTCAGACCAGGTCATATCCTCCTCCTATTCAGACCAGGTCATATCCTCCTATACAGACCAGGTCATATACTCCTTCTATACAGACCAGGTCATATCCTCCTATACAGACCAGGTCATATCCACCTATACAGACCAGGTCATATCCTCCTATACAGACAAGGTCATATCCTCCTATTCAGACCAGGTCATATCCTCCTCCTATTCAGACCAGGTCATATCCTCCTATACAGACCAGGTCATATACTCCTTCTATACAGACCAGGTCACATCCTCATCCTACACAGACCAGGTCATATCCTCCTCCTATACAGACCAGGTCATATCCTCCTATACAGACCAGGTAATATCCACCTATACAGACCAGGTCATATCCTCCTCCGATACAGACAAGGTCTTATCCTCCTCCTATTCAGACCAGGTCATATCCTCCTATTCAGACCTGGTCATATCCTCCTCCTATTTAGACCAGGTCATATCCTCCTTTTCAGACCAGGTCATATCCTCCTAATCAGACCCGTTCACATCCTCCTCCTATACAGACCAGGTCATATCCTCCTCCTATTCAGACCTGGTCATATCCTCCTCCAATACAGACCAGGTCATATCCTCCTATTCAGACCAGGTCATATCCTCCTCCTATTCAGACCAGGTCATATCCTCCTATTCAGACCAGGTCATATCCTCCTATTCAGACCAGGTCATATCCTCCTATTCAGACCAGGTCATATCCTCCTCCTATTCAGACCAGGTCATATCCTCCTCCTATTCAGACCAGGTCATATCCTCCTATACAGACCAGGTCATATCCTCCTCCTATTCAGACCAGGTCATATCCTCCTCCTATTCAGACCAGGTCATATCCTCCTCCTATACAGACCAGGTCATATCCTCCTATACAGACCAGGTCATATCCACCTATACAGACCAGGTCATATCCTCCTCCTATACAGATAAGGTCTTATCCTCCTCCTATTCAGACCAGGTCATATCCTCCTCCTATTCAGACCAGGTCATATCCTCCTCCTATTCAGACCAGGTCATATCCTCCTCCTATTCAGACCAGATCATATCCTCCTCCTATTCAGACCAGGTCATATCCTCCTCCTATTCAGACCAGGTCATATCCTCCTATTCAGACCAGGTCATATCCTCTTCCTATTCAGACCAGGTCATATCCTCCTCCTATTCAGACCAGGTCATATCCTCCTATTCAGACCAGGTCATATCCTCCTCCTATACAGATAAGGTCTTATCCTCCTCCTATTCAGACCAGGTCATATCCTCCTATACAGACCAGGTCATATCCTCCTCCTATACAGATAAGGTCTTATCCTCCTCCTATTCAGACCAGGTCATATCCTCCTCCTATTCAGACCAGGTCATATCCTCCTATACAGACCAGGTCATATACTCCTTCTATACAGACCAGGTCATATCCTCCTATACAGACCAGGTCATATCCACCTATACAGACCAGGTCATATCCTCCTCCTATACAGACAAGGTCTTATCCTCCTCCTATTCAGACCAGGTCATATCCTCCTCCTATACAGACCAGGTCATATCCTCCTCCTATTCAGACCAGGTCATATCCTCCTCCTATTCAGACCAGGTCATCTCCTCCTCCTATACAGACCAGGTCATACCCTCCTCCTATTCAGACCAGATCATATCCTCCTCCTATACAGACCAGGTCATATCCTCCTATTCAGACCAGGTCATATCCTCCTATTCAGACCAAGTCATATCCTCCTATACAGACAAGGTCATATCCTCCTATACAGACCAGGTCATATACTCCTTCTATACAGACCAGGTCACATCCTCATCCTACACAGACCAGGTCATATCCTCCTCCTATACAGACCAGGTCATATCCTCCTATACAGACCAGGTCATATCCTCCTCCTATACAGACCAGGTCATATCATCCTCCTAGTCAGAACAGGTCATATCCTCCTCCTATTCAGACCAGGTCATGTCCTCCTATTCAGACCAGGTCATATCCTCCTAATCAGACCCGTTCACATCCTCCTCCTATACAGACCAGGTCATATCCTCCTCCTATTCAGACCAGGTCATATCCTCCTCCTATTCAGACCAGGTCATATCCTCCTCCTATTCAGACCAGGTCATATCCTCCTCCTATTCAGACCAGGTCATATCCTCCTCCTATTCAGACCAGGTCATATCCTCGTATACAGACCAGGTCATATACTCCTTCTATACAGACCAGGTCATATCCTCCTCCTATACAGACCAGGTCATATCCTCCTATACAGACCAGGTCATATCCTCCTCCTATACAGACCAGGTCATATCCTCCTCCTATACAGACCAGGTCATATCCTCCTCCTATACAGACCAGGTCATATCCTCCTCCTATTCAGACCAGGTCATATCCTCCTCCTAGTCAGACCAGGTCATATCCTCCTCCTATTCAGACCAGGTCATATCCTCCTATTCAGACCAGGTCATATCCTCCTAATCAGACCCGTTCACATCCTCCTCCTATACAGACCAGGTCATATCCTCCTCCTATTCAGACCAGGTCATATCCTCCTATTCAGACCAGGTCATATCCTCCTCCTATTCAGACCAGGTCATATCCTCCTCCTATTCAGACCAGGTCATATCCTCCTCCTATTCAGACCAGGTCATATCCTCGTATACAGACCAGGTCATATACTCCTTCTATACAGACCAGGTCATATCCTCCTCCTATACAGACCAGGTCATATCCTCCTATACAGACCAGGTCATATCCACCTATACAGACCAGGTCAAATCCTCCTCCTATACAGACAAGGTCTTATCCTCCTCCTATACAGACCAGGTCATATCCTCCTCCTATTCAGACCAGATCATATCCTCCTCCTATTCAGACCAGGTCATATCCTCCTCCTATACAGACCAGGTCATATCCTCCTCCTATTCAGACCAGATCATATCCTCCTCCTATTCAGACCAGGTCATATCCTCCTCCTATACAGACCAGGTCATATCCTCCTCCTATTCAGACCAGGTCATATCCTCCTCCTATTCAGACCAGGTCATCTCCTCCTCCTATACAGACCAGGTCATACCCTCCTCCTATTCAGACCAGATCATATCCTCCTCCTATGCAGACCAGGTCATATCCTCCTATTCAGACCAGGTCATATCCTCCTATTCAGACCAAGTCATATCCTCCTATACAGACAAGGTCATATCCTCCTATACAGACCAGGTCATATACTCCTTCTATACAGACCAGGTCACATCCTCATCCTACACAGACCAGGTCATATCCTCCTCCTATACAGACCAGGTCATATCCTCCTATACAGACCAGGTAATATCCACCTATACAGACCAGGTCATATCCTCCTCCGATACAGACAAGGTCTTATCCTCCTCCTATTCAGACCAGGTCATATCCTCCTCCTATTCAGACCAGGTCATATCCTCGTATACAGACCAGGTCATATACTCCTTCTATACAGACCAGGTCATATCCTCCTCCTATACAGACCAGGTCATATCCTCCTATACAGACCAGGTCATATCCTCCTCCTATACAGACCAGGTCATATCATCCTCCTAGTCAGAACAGGTCATATCCTCCTCCTATTCAGACCAGGTCATGTCCTCCTATTCAGACCAGGTCATATCCTCCTAATCAGACCCGTTCACATCCTCCTCCTATACAGACCAGGTCATATCCTCCTCCTATTCAGACCAGGTCATATCCTCCTCCTATTCAGACCAGGTCATATACTCCTCCTATTCAGACCAGGTCATATCCTCCTCCTATTCAGACCAGGTCATATCCTCCTCCTATTCAGACCAGGTCATATCCTCGTATACAGACCAGGTCATATACTCCTTCTATACAGACCAGGTCATATCCTCCTCCTATACAGACCAGGTCATATCCTCCTATACAGACCAGGTCATATCCTCCTCCTATACAGACCAGGTCATATCCTCCTCCTATACAGACCAGGTCATATCCTCCTCCTATACAGACCAGGTCATATCCTCCTCCTATTCAGACCAGGTCATATCCTCCTCCTAGTCAGACCAGGTCATATCCTCCTCCTATTCAGACCAGGTCATATCCTCCTATTCAGACCAGGTCATATCCTCCTAATCAGACCCGTTCACATCCTCCTCCTATACAGACCAGGTCATATCCTCCTCCTATTCAGACCAGGTCATATCCTCCTATTCAGACCAGGTCATATCCTCCTCCTATTCAGACCAGGTCATATCCTCCTCCTATTCAGACCAGGTCATATCCTCCTCCTATTCAGACCAGGTCATATCCTCGTATACAGACCAGGTCATATACTCCTTCTATACAGACCAGGTCATATCCTCCTCCTATACAGACCAGGTCATATCCTCCTATACAGACCAGGTCATATCCACCTATACAGACCAGGTCAAATCCTCCTCCTATACAGACAAGGTCTTATCCTCCTCCTATTCAGACCAGGTCATATCCTCCTCCTATACAGACCAGGTCATATCCTCCTCCTATTCAGACCAGGTCATATCCTCCTCCTATTCAGACCAGGTCATCTCCTCCTCCTATACAGACCAGGTCATATCCTCCTCCTATTCAGACCAGATCATATCCTCCTCCTATTCAGACCAGGTCATATCCTCCTCCTATACAGACCAGGTCATATCCTCCTCCTATTCAGACCAGATCATATCCTCCTCCTATTCAGACCAGGTCATCTCCTCCTCCTATTCAGACCAGGTCATATCCTCCTATTCAGACCAGGTCATATCCTCCTATTCAGACCAGGTCATATCCTCCTCCAATACAGACCAGGTCATATCCTCCTATTCAGACCAGGTCATATCCTCCTCCTATTCAGACCAGGTCATATCCTCTTCCTATTTAGACCAGGTCATATCCTCCTCCTATTCAGACCAGGTCATATCCTCCTATTCAGACCAGGTCATATCCTCCTCCAATACAGACCAGGTCATATCTTCCTATTCAGACCAGGTCATATCCTCCTCCTATTCAGACCAGGTCATATCCTCCTATTCAGACCAGGTCATATCCTCCTCCTATACAGACCAGGTCATATCCTCCTATACAGACCAGGTCATATCCTCCTATTCAGACCAAGTCATATCCTCCTATACAGACAAGGTCATATCCTCCTATTCAGACCAGGTCATATCCTCCTCCTATTCAGACCAGGTCATATCCTCCTATACAGACCAGGTCATATACTCCTTCTATACAGACCAGGTCACATCCTCATCCTACACAGTCCAGGTCATATCCTCCTCCTATACAGACCAGGTCATATCCTCCTATACAGACCAGGTAATATCCACCTATACAGACCAGGTCATATCCTCCTCCTATACAGACAAGGTCTTATCCTCCTCCTATTCAGACCAGGTCATATCCTCCTCCTATTCAGACCAGGTCATATCCTCGTATACAGACCAGGTCATATACTCCTTCTATACAGACCAGGTCATATCCTCCTCCTATACAGACCAGGTCATATCCTCCTATACAGACCAGGTCATATCCTCCTCCTATACAGACCAGGTCATATCCTCCTCCTATACAAACCAGGTCATATCCTCCTCCTATACAGACCAGGTCATATCCTCCTCCTATTCAGACCAGGTCATATCCTCCTCCTATTCAGACCAGGTCATATCCTCCTCCTATTCAGACCAGGTCATATCCTCCTCCTATTCAGACCAGGTCATATCCTCTTCCTATTCAGACCAGGTCATATCCTCGTATACAGACAAGGTCATATCCTCCTATTCAGACTAGGTCATATCCTCCTCCTATTCAGACCAGGTCATATCCTCCTATACAGACCAGGTCATATACTCCTTCTATACAGACCAGGTCATATCCTCCTATACAGACCAGGTCATATCCACCTATACAGACCAGGTCATATCCTCCTCCTATACAGACAAGGTCTTATCCTCCTCCTATTCAGACCAGGTCATATCCTCCTCCTATACAGACCAGATCATATCCTCCTCCTATTCAGACCAGGTCATATCCTCCTCCTATTCAGACCAGGTCATCTCCTCCTCCTATACAGACCAGGTCATACCCTCCTCCTATTCAGACCAGATCATATCCTCCTCCTATTCAGACCAGGTCATACCCTCCTCCTATTCAGACCAGATCATATCCTCCTCCTATTCAGACCAGGTCATATCCTCCTCCTATACAGACCAGGTCATATCCTCCTCCTATACAGACCAGGTCATATCCTCCTCCTATTCAGACCAGGTCATATCCTCCTCCTATTCAGACCAGGTCATATCCTCCTATACAGACCAGGTCATATCCTCCTATTCAGACCAGGTCATATCCTCCTCCTATTCAGACCAAGTCATATCCTCCTATACAGACAAGGTCATATCCTCCTATTCAGACCAGGTCATATCCTCCTCCTATTCAGACCAGGTCATATCCTCCTATACAGACCAGGTCATATACTCCTTCTATACAGACCAGGTCACATCCTCATCCTACACAGACCAGGTCATATCCTCCTCCTATACAGACCAGGTCATATCCTCCTATACAGACCAGGTAATATCCACCTATACAGACCAGGTCATATCCTCCTCCGATACAGACAAGGTCTTATCCTCCTCCTATTCAGACCAGGTCATATCCTCGTATACAGACCAGGTCATATACTCCTTCTATACAGACCAGGTCATATCCTCCTCCTATACAGACCAGGTCATATCCTCCTATACAGACCAGGTCATATCCTCCTCCTATACAGACCAGGTCATATCCTCCTCCTATACAGACCAGGTCATATCCTCCTCCTATACAGACCAGGTCATATCCTCCTCCTATTCAGACCAGGTCATATCCTCCTCCAAGTCAGACCAGGTCATATCCTCCTCCTATTCAGACCAGGTAATATCCTCCTATTCAGACCCGTTCACATCCTCCTCCTATACAGACCAGGTCATATCCTCCTCCTATTCAGACCAGGTCATATCCTCCTCCTATTCAGACCAGGTCATATCCTCCTCCTATTCAGACCAGGTCATATCCTCCTCCTATTCAGACCAGGTCATATCCTCGTATACAGACCAGGTCATATACTCCTTCTATACAGACCAGGTCATATCCTCCTCCTATACAGACCAGGTCATATCCTCCTATACAGACCAGGTCATATCCACCTATACAGACCAGGTCATATCCTCCTCCTATACAGACAAGGTCTTATCCTTCTCCTATTCAGACCAGGTCATATCCTCCTCCTATACAGACCAGGTCATATCCTCCTCCTATACAGACCAGGTCATATCCTCCTCCTATTCAGACCAGGTCATATCCTCCTCCTATTCAGACCAGGTCATCTCCTCCTCCTATACAGACCAGGTCATATCCTCCTCCTATTCAGACCAGATCATATCGTCCTCCTATTCAGACCAGGTCATATCCTCCTCCTATACAGACCAGGTCATATCCTCCTTTTCAGACCAGGTCATATCCTCCTATTCAGACCAGGTACTATCCTCCTCCTATACAGACCAGGTCATATCCTCCTCCTATTCAGACCAGGTCATATCCTCCTCCTATACAGACCAGGTCATATCCTCCTATTCAGACCAGGTCATATCCTCTTCCTATTCAGACCAGGTCATATCCTCCTCCTATTCAGACCAGGTCATATCCTCCCATTCAGACCAAGTCATATCCTCCTATACAGACAAGGCCATATCCTCCTATTCAGACCAGGTCATATCCTCCTCCTATTCAGACCAGGTCATATCCTCCTATACAGACCAGGTCATATACTCCTTCTATACAGACCAGGTCACATCCTCATCCTATACAGACCAGGTCATATCCTCCTCCTATACAGACCAGGTCATATCCTCCTATACAGACCAGGTAATATCCACCTATACAGACCAGGTCATATCCTCCTCCTATACAGACAAGGTCTTATCCTCCTCCTATTCAGACCAGGACATATCCTCCTCCTATACAGACCAGGTCATATCCTCCTCCTATTCAGACCAGGTCATATCCTCCTCCTATTCAGACCAGGTCATCTCCTCCTCCAATACAGACCAGGTCATATCCTCCTCCTATACAGACAAGGTCTTATCCTCCTCCTATTCAGACCAGGACATATCCTCCTCCTATACAGACCAGGTCATATCCTCCTCCTATTCAGACCAGGTCATATCCTCCTCCTATTCAGACCAGGTCATCTCCTCCTCCTATACAGACCAGGTCATATCCTCCTATACAGACCAGTTCATATTCTCCTCCTATTCAGACCAGGTCATATCCTCCTCCTATACAGACCAGGTCATATCCTCCTCCTATTCAGACCAGGTCATATCCTCCTCCAAGTCAGACCAGGTCATATCCTCCTCCTATTCAGACCAGGTAATATCCTCCTATTCAGACCCGTTCACATCCTCCTCCTATACAGACCAGGTCATATCCTCCTCCTATTCAGACCAGGTCATATCCTCCTCCTATTCAGACCAGGTCATATCCTCCTCCTATTCAGACCAGGTCATATCCTCCTCCTATTCAGACCAGGTCATATCCTCGTATACAGACCAGGTCATATACTCCTTCTATACAGACCAGGTCATATCCTCCTCCTATACAGACCAGGTCATATCCTCCTATACAGACCAGGTCATATCCACCTATACAGACCAGGTCATATCCTCCTCCTATACAGACAAGTTCTTATCCTTCTCCTATTCAGACCAGGTCATATCCTCCTCCTATACAGACCAGGTCATATCCTCCTCCTATTCAGACCAGGTCATATCCTCCTCCTATTCAGACCAGGTCATCTCCTCCTCCTATACAGACCAGGTCATATCCTCCTCCTATTCAGACCAGATCATATCGTCCTCCTATTCAGACCAGGTCATATCCTCCTCCTATACAGACCAGGTCATATCCTCCTTTTCAGACCAGGTCATATCCTCCTATTCAGACCAGGTACTATCCTCCTCCTATACAGACCAGGTCATATCCTCCTCCTATTCAGACCAGGTCATATCCTCCTCCTATACAGACCAGGTCATATCCTCCTATTCAGACCAGGTCATATCCTCTTCCTATTCAGACCAGGTCATATCCTCCTCCTATTCAGACCAGGTCATATCCTCCCATTCAGACCAAGTCATATCCTCCTATACAGACAAGGCCATATCCTCCTATTCAGACCAGGTCATATCCTCCTCCTATTCAGACCAGGTCATATCCTCCTATACAGACCAGGTCATATACTCCTTCTATACAGACCAGGTCACATCCTCATCCTATACAGACCAGGTCATATCCTCCTCCTATACAGACCAGGTCATATCCTCCTATACAGACCAGGTAATATCCACCTATACAGACCAGGTCATATCCTCCTCCTATACAGACAAGGTCTTATCCTCCTCCTATTCAGACCAGGACATATCCTCCTCCTATACAGACCAGGTCATATCCTCCTCCTATTCAGACCAGGTCATATCCTCCTCCTATTCAGACCAGGTCATCTCCTCCTCCAATACAGACCAGGTCATATCCTCCTCCTATACAGACAAGGTCTTATCCTCCTCCTATTCAGACCAGGACATATCCTCCTCCTATACAGACCAGGTCATATCCTCCTCCTATTCAGACCAGGTCATATCCTCCTCCTATTCAGACCAGGTCATCTCCTCCTCCTATACAGACCAGGTCATATCCTCCTATACAGACCAGTTCATATTCTCCTCCTATTCAGACCAGGTCATCTCCTCCTCCTATACAGACCAGGTCATATCCTCCTATACAGACCAGTTCATATTCTCCTCCTATTCAGACCAGGTCATATCCTCCTATACAGACCAGTTCATATTCTCCTCCTATTCAGACCAGGTCATATCCTCCTATACAGACCAGGTCATATACTCCTTCTATATAGACCAGGTCACATCCTCATCCTATACAGACCAGGTCATATCCTCCTCCTATACAGACCAGGTCATATCCTCCTATACAGACCAGGTAATATCCTCCTATACAGACCAGGTCATATCCTCCTCCTATTCAAACCAGGTCATATCCTCCTCCTATACAGACTAGGTCATATCCTCCTATTCAGACCAGGTCATATCCTCCTAATCAGACCCAGTCACATCCTCCTCCTATACAGACCAGGTCATATCCACCTCCTTTTCAGACCAGGTCATATCCTCCTCCAATACAGACCAGGTCATATCCTCCTATTCAGACCAGGTCATATCCTCCTCCTATATAGACCAGGTCATATCCTCCTCCTATACAGACCAGATCATATCCTCCTCCTATACAGACCAGGTCATATCCTCCTATACAGACCAGGGCATATCCTCCTATACAGACCAGGTCATATCCTCCTATTCAGACCAGGTCATATCCTCTTCCTATTCAGACCAGGTCATATCCTCCTCCTATTCAGACCAGGTCATATCCTCCTATACAGACCAGGTCATATACTCCTTCTATACAGACCAGGTCACATCCTCATCCAAACAGACCAGGTCATATCCTCCTATACAGACCAGGTCAAATCCTCCTCCTATTCAGACCAGGTCATATCTCCTATACAGACCAGGTCATATACTCCTTCTATACAGACCAGGTCACATCCTCATCCTATTCAGACCAGGTCATATCCTCCTATACAGACCAGGTCATATACTCCTTCTATACAGACCAGGTCACATCCTCATCCTATTCAGACCAGGTCACATCCTCCTCCTATACAGACCAGGTCATATCCTCCTCCTATACAGACCAGGTCATATCATCCTCCTAGTCAGAACAGGTCATATCCTCCTCCTATTCAGACCAGGTCATGTCCTCCTATTCAGACCAGGTCATATCCTCCTAATCAGACCCGTTCACATCCTCCTCCTATACAGACCAGGTCATATCCTCCTCCTATTCAGACCAGGTCATATCCTCCTCCTATTCAGACCAGGTCATATCCTCCTCCTATTCAGACCAGGTCATATCCTCCTCCTATTCAGACCAGGTCATATCCTCCTCCTATTCAGACCAGGTCATATCCTCGTATACAGACCAGGTCATATACTCCTTCTATACAGACCAGGTCATATCCTCCTCCTATACAGACCAGGTCATATCCTCCTATACAGACCAGGTCATATCCTCCTCCTATACAGACCAGGTCATATCCTCCTCCTATACAGACCAGGTCATATCCTCCTCCTATACAGACCAGGTCATATCCTCCTCCTATTCAGACCAGGTCATATCCTCCTCCTAGTCAGACCAGGTCATATCCTCCTCCTATTCAGACCAGGTCATATCCTCCTATTCAGACCAGGTCATATCCTCCTAATCAGACCCGTTCACATCCTCCTCCTATACAGACCAGGTCATATCCTCCTCCTATTCAGACCAGGTCATATCCTCCTATTCAGACCAGGTCATATCCTCCTCCTATTCAGACCAGGTCATATCCTCCTCCTATTCAGACCAGGTCATATCCTCCTCCTATTCAGACCAGGTCATATCCTCGTATACAGACCAGGTCATATACTCCTTCTATACAGACCAGGTCATATCCTCCTCCTATACAGACCAGGTCATATCCTCCTATACAGACCAGGTCATATCCACCTATACAGACCAGGTCAAATCCTCCTCCTATACAGACAAGGTCATATCCTCCTCCTATACAGACCAGGTCATATCCTCCTCCTATTCAGACCAGGTCATATCCTCCTCCTATTCAGACCAGGTCATATCCTCCTATTCAGACCAGGTCATATCCTCCTATACAGACAAGGTCATATCCTCCTATTCAGACCAGGTCATATCATCCTCCTATTCAGACCAGGTCATATCCTCCTATACAGACCAGGTCATATACTCCTTCTATACAGACCAGGTCACATCCTCATCCTACACAGTCCAGGTCATATCCTCCTCCTATACAGACCAGGTCATATCCTCCTATACAGACCAGGTAATATCCACCTATACAGACCAGGTCATATCCTCCTCCTATACAGACAAGGTCTTATCCTCCTCCTATTCAGACCAGGTCATATCCTCCTCCTATTCAGACCAGGTCATATCCTCGTATACAGACCAGGTCATATACTCCTTCTATACAGACCAGGTCATATCCTCCTCCTATACAGACCAGGTCATATCCTCCTATACAGACCAGGTCATATCCTCCTCCTATACAGACCAGGTCATATCCTCCTCCTATACAGACCAGGTCATATCCTCCTCCTATACAGACCAGGTCATATCCTCCTCCTATTCAGACCAGGTCATATCCTCCTCCAAGTCAGACCAGGTCATATCCTCCTCCTATTCAGACCAGGTCATATCCTCCTATTCAGACCAGGTCATATCCTCCTAATCAGACCCGTTCACATCCTCCTCCTATACAGACCAGGTCATATCCTCCTCCTATTCAGACCAGGTCATATCCTCCTCCTATTCAGACCAGGTCATATCCTCCTCCTATTCAGACCAGGTCATATCCTCCTCCTATTCAGACCAGGTCATATCCTCCTCCTATTCAGACCAGGTCATATCCTCGTATACAGACCAGGTCATATACTCCTTCTATACAGACCAGGTCATATCCTCCTCCTATACAGACCAGGTCATATCCTCCTATACAGACCAGGTCATATCCACCTATACAGACCAGGTCATATCCTCCTCCTATACAGACAAGGTCTTATCCTCCTCCTATTCAGACCAGGTCATATCCTCCTCCTATTCAGACCAGGTCATATCCTCCTCCTATTCAGACCAGGTCATATCCTCCTCCTATTCAGACCAGGTCATCTCCTCCTCCTATACAGACCAGGTCATATCCTCCTCCTATTCAGACCAGGTCATATCCTCTTCCTATTCAGACCAGGTCATATCCTCCTATTCAGACCAGGTCATATCCTCCTATTCAGACCAAGTCATATCCTCCTATACAGACAAGGTCATATCCTCCTATTCAGACCAGGTCATATCCTCCTCCTATTCAGACCAGGTCATATCCTCCTATACAGACCAGGTCATATACTCCTTCTATACAGACCAGGTCACATCCTCATCCTACACAGACCAGGTCATATCCTCCTCCTATACAGACCAGGTCATATTCTCCTATACAGACCAGGTAATATCCACCTATACAGACCAGGTCATATCCTCCTCCGATACAGACAAGGTCTTATCCTCCTCCTATTCAGACCAGGTCATATCCTCGTATACAGACCAGGTCATATACTCCTTCTATACAGACCAGGTCATATCCTCCTCCTATACAGACCAGGTCATATCCTCCTATACAGACCAGGTCATATCCTCCTCCTATACAGACCAGGTCATATCCTCCTCCTATACAGACCAGGTCATATCCTCCTCCTATACAGACCAGGTCATATCCTCCTCCTATTCAGACCAGGTCATATCCTCCTCCAAGTCAGACCAGGTCATATCCTCCTCCTATTCAGACCAGGTCATATCCTCCTATTCAGACCAGGTCATATCCTCCTAATCAGACCCGTTCACATCCTCCTCCTTTACAGACCAGGTCATATCCTCCTCCTATTCAGACCAGGTCATATCCTCCTCCTATTCAGACCAGGTCATATCCTCCTCCTATTCAGACCAGGTCATATCCTCCTCCTATTCAGACCAGGTCATATCCTCCTCCTATTCAGACCAGGTCATATCCTCGTATACAGACCAGGTCATATACTCCTTCTATACAGACCAGGTCATATCCTCCTCCTATACAGACCAGGTCATATCCTCCTATACAGACCAGGTCATATCCACCTATACAGACCAGGTCATATCCTCCTATTCAGACCAGGTCATATCCTCCCATTCAGACCAAGTCATATCCTCCTATTCAGACCAGGTCATATCCTCCCATTCAGACCAAGTCATATCCTCCTATACAGACAAGGCCATATCCTCCTATTCAGACCAGGTCATATCCTCCTCCTATTCAGACCAGGTCATATCCTCCTATACAGACCAGGTCATATACTCCTTCTATACAGACCAGGTCACATCCTCATCCTATACAGACCAGGTCATATCCTCCTCCTATACAGACCAGGTCATATCCTCCTATACAGACCAGGTAATATCCACCTATACAGACCAGGTCATATCCTCCTCCTATAAAGACAAGGTCTTATCCTCCTCCTATTCAGACCAGGTCATATCCTCCTCCTATACAGACCAGGTCATATCCTCCTCCTATTCAGACCAGGTCATATCCTCCTCCTATTCAGACCAGGTCATCTCCTCCTCCTATACAGAGCAGGTCATATCCTCCTCCTATTCAGACCAGGTCATATCCTCCTCCTATTCAGACCAGGTCATATCCTCTTCCTATTCAGACCAGGTCATATCCTCCTTTTCAGACCAGGTCATATCCTCCTATTCAGACCAAGTCATATCCTCCTATACAGACAAGGTCATATCCTCCTATTCAGACCAGGTCATATCCTCCTCCTATTCAGACCAGGTCATATCCTCCTATACAGACCAGGTCATATACTCCTTCTATATAGACCAGGTCTTATCCTCATCCTATACAGACCAGGTCATATCCTCCTCCTATACAGACCAGGTCATATCCTCCTATACAGACCAGGTAATATCCTCCTATACAGACCAGGTCATATCCTCCTCCTATTCAAACCAGGTCATATCCTCCTCCTATACAGACTAGGTCATATCCTCCTATTCAGACCAGGTCATATCCTCCTAATCAGACCCAGTCACATCCTCCTCCTATACAGACCAGGTCATATCCACCTCCTTTTCAGACCAGGTCATATCCTCCTCCAATACAGACCAGGTCATATCCTCCTATTCAGACCAGGTCATATCCTCCTCCCATATAGACCAGGTCATATCCTCCTCCTATTCAGACCAGGTCATATCCTCTTCCTATTCAGACCAGGTCATATCCTCCTATTCAGACAAGGTCATATCCTCCTATTCAGACCAAGTCATATCCTCCTATACAGACAAGGTCATATCCTCCTATTCAGACCAGGTCATATCCTCCTCCTATTCAGACCAGGTCATATCCTCCTATACAGACCAGGTCATATACTCCTTCTATACAGACCAGGTCACATCCTCATCCAAACAGACCAGGTCATATCCTCCTATACAGACCAGGTCATATCCTCCTCCTATTCAGACCAGGTCATATCCTCCTATACAGACCAGGTCATATACTCCTTCTATACAGACCAGGTCACATCCTCATCCTATTCAGACCAGGTTATATCCTCCTATACAGACCAGGTCATATACTCCTTCTATACAGACCAGGTCACATCCTCATCCTATTCAGACCAGGTCACATCCTCCTCCTATACAGACCAGGTCATATCCTCCTCCTATACAGACCAGGTCATATCCTCCTCCTATTCAGACCAGGTCATATCCTCCTCCTATTCAGACCAGGTCATATCCTCCTCCTATTCAGACCAGGTCATATCCTCCTCCTATACAGACCAGGTCATATCCTCCTCCTATACAGACCAGGTCATATCCTCCTCCTATTCAGACCAGGTCATATCCTCCTCCTATTCATACCAGGTCATATCCTCCTCCTATACAGACCAGGTCATATCCTCCTACTCAGACCAGGTCATATCCTTCTCCTATTCAGACCAGGTCATATCCTCCTCCTATACAGACCAGGTCATATCCTCCTATACAGACCAGGTCATATCCTCCTATACAGACCAGGTCATATCCTCCTCTTATTCAGACCAGGTCACATCCTCCTATTCAGACCAGGTCATATCCTCCTCCTATTCAGACCAGGTCATATCCTCCTATACAGACCAGGTCATATCCTCCTCCTATTCAGACCAGGTCATATCCTCCTATACAGACCAGGTCATATCCTCCTATACAGACCAGGTCATATCCTCCTCCTATTCAGACCAGGTCATATCCTCCTATTCAGACCAGGTCATTTCCTCCTATTCAGACCAGGTCATATCCTCCTCCTATACAGACCAGTTCATATCCTCCTCCTATTCAGACCAGGTCATATCCTCCTATTCAGACCAGGTCATATCCTCCTAATCAGACCCGGTCACATCCTCCTCCTATACAGACCAGGTCATATCCTCCTCCTATTCAGACCAGGTCATATACTCCTCCTATTCAGACCAGGTCATATCCTCCTCCTATTCATACCAGGTCATATCCTCCTCCTATACAGACCAGGTCATGTCCTCCTCCTATACAGACCAGGTCATATCCTCCTCCTATACAGACCAGGTCATATCCTCCTCCTATACAGACCAGGTCATATCCTCCTCCTATACAGACCAGGTCATATCCTCCTCCTATTCAGACCAGGTCATATCCTCCTCCTATACAGACCAGGTCATATCCTCCTCCTACACAGACCAGGTCATATCCTCCTCCTATTCAGACCAGGTCATATACTCCTCCTATTCAGACCAGGTCATATCCTCCTCCTATTCATACCAGGTCATATCCTCCTCCTATACAGACCAGGTCATATCCTCCTCCTATACAGGCCAGGTCATATCCTCCTCCTATACAGACCAGGTCATATCCTCCTCCTATACAGACCAGGTCATATCCTCCTCCTATACAGACCAGGTCATATCCTCCTCCTATTCAGACCAGGTCATATCCTCCTCCTATACAGACCAGGTCATATCCTCCTCCTATTCAGACCAGGTCATATCCTCCTATTCAGACCAGGTCATATCCTCCTATTCAGACCAGGTACTATCCTCCTATACAGACCAGGTCATATCCTCCTCCTATACAGACCAGGTCACATCCTCCTCCTATTCAGACCAGGTCATATCCTCCTCCAATACAGACCAGGTCATATCCTCCTATTCAGACCAGGTCATATCCTCTTCCTATTCAGACCAGGTCATATCCTCCTCCTATTCAGACCAGGTCATATCCTCCTCCAATACAGACCAGGTCATATCCTCCTATTCAGACCAGGTCATATCCTCCTCCTATTCAGACCAGGTCATATTCTCCTCCTATACAGACCAGGTCATATCCACCTATACAGACCAGCTCATTTCCTCCTCCTATACAGACCAGGTCATATCCTCCTCCTATACAGACCAGGTCATCTCCTCCTCCTATACAGACCAGGTCACATCCTCCTCCTATTCAGACCAGGTCATATCCTCCTCCTATTCAGACCAGGTCATATCCTCCTCCTATTCAGACCAGGTCATATCCTCCTCCTATACAGACCAGGTCATATCCTCCTCCTATTCAGACCAGGTCATATCCTCATCCTATAGAGACCAGGTCATATCCTCCTCCTATACAGACCAGGTCATATCCTCCTATACAGACCAGGTCATATCCACCTATACAGACCAGGTCATATCCTCCTATTCAGACCAAGTCATATCCTCCTATACAGACAAGGTCATATCCTCCTATACAGACCAGGTCATATCCTCCTATACAGACCAGGTCATATCCACCTATACAGACCAGGTCATATCCTCCTATTCAGACCAAGTCATATCCTCCTATACAGACAAGGTCATATCCTCCTATACAGACCAGGTCATATACTCCTTCTATACAGACCAGGTCATATCCTCCTCCTATACAGACCAGGTCATATCCTCCTATACAGACCAGGTCATATCCACCTATACAGACCAGGTCATATCCTCCTCCTATTCAGACCAGGTCTTATCCTCCTCATATTCAGACCAGGTCATATCCTCCTCCTATACAGACCAGGTCATATCCTCCTCCTATTCAGACCAGGTCATATCCTCCTCCTATTCAGACCAGGTCATATCCTCCTCCTATTCAGACCAGGTCATATCCTCCTCCTATACAGACCAGGTAATATCCTCCTTCTATACAGACCAGGTCACATCCTCATCCTATTCAGACCAGGTCATATCCTCCTATACAGACCAGGTCATATACTCCTTCTATACAGACCAGGTCATATCCTCCTCCTATTCAGACCAGGTCATATCCTCCTCCTATTCAGACCAGGTCATATCCTCCTCCTATTCAGACCAGATCATATCCTCCTCCTATACAGACCAGGTCATATCCTCCTCCTATAGAGACCAGGTCATATCCTCCTCCTATTCAGACCAGGTCATATCCTCCTCCTATTCATACCAGGTCATATCCTCCTCCTATACAGACCAGGTCATATCCTCCTACTCAGACCAGGTCATATCCTTCTCCTATTCAGACCAGGTCATATCCTCCTCCTATACAGACCAGGTCATATCCTCCTATACAGACCAGGTCATATCCTCCTATACAGACCAGGTCATATCCTCCTCTTATTCAGACCAGGTCATATCCTCCTCCTATTCAGACCAGGTCATATCCTCCTATTCAGACCAGGTCATATCCTCCTATACAGACCAGGTCATATCCACCTATACAGACCAGGTCATATCCTCCTATTCAGACCAAGTCATATCCTCCTATACAGACAAGGTCATATCCTCCTATACAGACCAGGTCATATCCTCCTATACAGACCAGGTCATATCCACCTATACAGACCAGGTCATATCCTCCTATTCAGACCAAGTCATATCCTCCTATACAGACAAGGTCATATCCTCCTATACAGACCAGGTCATATACTCCTTCTATACAGACCAGGTCATATCCTCCTCCTATACAGACCAGGTCATATCCTCCTATACAGACCAGGTCATATCCACCTATACAGACCAGGTCATATCCTCCTCCTATTCAGACCAGGTCTTATCCTCCTCATATTCAGACCAGGTCATATCCTCCTCCTATACAGACCAGGTCATATCCTCCTCCTATTCAGACCAGGTCATATCCTCCTCCTATTCAGACCAGGTCATATCCTCCTCCTATTCAGACCAGGTCATATCCTCCTCCTATACAGACCAGGTAATATCCTCCTTCTATACAGACCAGGTCACATCCTCATCCTATTCAGACCAGGTCATATCCTCCTATACAGACCAGGTCATATACTCCTTCTATACAGACCAGGTCATATCCTCCTCCTATTCAGACCAGGTCATATCCTCCTCCTATTCAGACCAGGTCATATCCTCCTCCTATTCAGACCAGATCATATCCTCCTCCTATACAGACCAGGTCATATCCTCCTCCTATAGAGACCAGGTCATATCCTCCTCCTATTCAGACCAGGTCATATCCTCCTCCTATTCATACCAGGTCATATCCTCCTCCTATACAGACCAGGTCATATCCTCCTACTCAGACCAGGTCATATCCTTCTCCTATTCAGACCAGGTCATATCCTCCTCCTATACAGACCAGGTCATATCCTCCTATACAGACCAGGTCATATCCTCCTATACAGACCAGGTCATATCCTCCTCTTATTCAGACCAGGTCATATCCTCCTCCTATTCAGACCAGGTCATATCCTCCTATTCAGACCAGGTCATATCCTCCTATTCAGACCAGTTCATATCCTCCTCCTATACAGACCAGTTCATATCCTCCTCCTATTCAGACAGACAGGTCATATCCTCCTATTCAGACCAGGTCAAATCCTCCTAATCAGACCCGGTCACATCCTCCTCCTATACAGACCAGGTCATATCCTCCTCCTATTCAGACCAGGTCATATCCTCCTCCTATTCAGACCAGGTCATATCCTCCTCCTATACAGACCAGGTCATATCCTCCTCCTATACAGACCAGGTCATATCCTCCTCCTATACAGACCAGGTCATATCCTCCTCCTATACAGACCAGGTCATATCCTCCTCCTATACAGACCAGGTCATATCCTCCTCCTATACAGACCAGGTCATAACCTCCTCCTATTCAGACCAGGTCATATCCTCCTCCTATACAGACCAGGTCATATCCTCCTCCTATACAGACCAGGTCATATCCTCCTCCTATACAGACCAGGTCATATCCTCCTCCTATACAGACCAGGTCATATCCTCCTCCTATTCAGACCAGGTCATATCCTCCTAATCAGACCCGGTCACATCCTCCTCCTATACAGACCAGGTCATATCCTCCTCCTATTCAGACCAGGTCATATCCTCCTCCTATTCAGACCAGGTCATATACTCCTCCTATTCAGACCAGGTCATATCCTCCTCCTATTCATACCAGGTCATATCCTCCTCCTATACAGACCAGGTCATATCCTCCTCCTATACAGACCAGGTCATATCCTCCTATACAGACCAGGTCATATCCTCCTATACAGACCAGGTCATATCCTCCTCTTATTCAGACCAGGTCACATCCTCCTATTCAGACCAGGTCATATCCTCCTCCTATTCAGACCAGGTCATATCCTCCTCCTATTCAGACCAGGTCATATCCTCCTATTCAGACCAGGTCATATCCTCCTATTCAGACCAGGTCATATCCTCCTCCTATACAGACCAGTTCAGATCCTCCTCCTATTCAGACAGGTCATATCCTCCTATTCAGACCAGGTCAAATCCTCCTAATCAGACCCGGTCACATCCTCCTCCTATACAGACCAGGTCATATCCTCCTCCTATTCAGACCAGGTCATATACTCCTCCTATTCAGAACAGGTCATATCCTCCTCCTATTCATACCAGGTCATATCCTCCTCCTATACAGACCAGGTCATATCCTCCTCCTATACAGACCAGGTCATATCCTCCTCCTATACAGACCAGGTCATATCCTCCTCCTATACAGACCAGGTCATATCCTCCTCCTATACAGACCAGGTCATATCCTCCTCCTATACAGACCAGGTCATATCCTCCTCCTATACAGACCAGGTCAAAACCTCCTCCTATTCAGACCAGGTCATATCCTCCTCCTATACAGACCAGGTCATATCCTCCTCCTATACAGACCAGGTCATATCCTCCTCCTATACAGACCAGGTCATATCCTCCTCCTATACAGACCAGGTCATATCCTCCTCCTATTCAGACCAGGTCATATCCTCCTAATCAGACCCGGTCACATCCTCCTCCTATACAGACCAGGTCATATCCTCCTATACAGACCAGGTCATATCCTCCTCCTATACAGACCAGGTCACATCCTCCTCCTATACAGACCAGGTCATATCCTCCTCCTATTCAGACCAGGTCATATCCTCCTCCTATTCAGACCAGGTCATATCCTCCTCCTATACAGACCAGGTCATATCCTCCTCCTATACAGACCAGGTCATATCCTCCTCCTATACAGACCAGGTCATATCCTCCTCCTATACAGACCAGGTCATATCCTCCTCCTATACAGACCAGGTCATATCCTCCTCCTATACAGACCAGGTCATATCCTCCTCCTATACAGACCAGGTCATAACCTCCTCCTATTCAGACCAGGTCATATCCTCCTCCTATACAGACCAGGTCATATCCTCCTCCTATACAGACCAGGTCATATCCTCCTCCTATACAGACCAGGTCATATCCTCCTCCTATACAGACCAGGTCATATCCTCCTCCTATTCAGACCAGGTCATATCCTCCTCCTATTCAGACCAGGTCATATCCTCCTCCTATTCAGACCAGGTCATATCCTCCTCCTATACAGACCAGGTAATATCCTCCTTCTATACAGACCAGGTCACATCCTCATCCTATTCAGACCAGGTCATATCCTCCTATACAGACCAGGTCATATACTCCTTCTATACAGACCAGGTCATATCCTCCTCCTATTCAGACCAGGTCATATCCTCCTCCTATTCAGACCAGGTCATATCCTCCTCCTATTCAGACCAGATCATATCCTCCTCCTATACAGACCAGGTCATATCCTCCTCCTATAGAGACCAGGTCATATCCTCCTCCTATTCAGACCAGGTCATATCCTCCTCCTATTCATACCAGGTCATATCCTCCTCCTATACAGACCAGGTCATATCCTCCTACTCAGACCAGGTCATATCCTTCTCCTATTCAGACCAGGTCATATCCTCCTCCTATACAGACCAGGTCATATCCTCCTATACAGACCAGGTCATATCCTCCTATACAGACCAGGTCATATCCTCCTCTTATTCAGACCAGGTCATATCCTCCTCCTATTCAGACCAGGTCATATCCTCCTATTCAGACCAGGTCATATCCTCCTATTCAGACCAGTTCATATCCTCCTCCTATACAGACCAGTTCATATCCTCCTCCTATTCAGACAGACAGGTCATATCCTCCTATTCAGACCAGGTCAAATCCTCCTAATCAGACCCGGTCACATCCTCCTCCTATACAGACCAGGTCATATCCTCCTCCTATTCAGACCAGGTCATATCCTCCTCCTATTCAGACCAGGTCATATCCTCCTCCTATACAGACCAGGTCATATCCTCCTCCTATACAGACCAGGTCATATCCTCCTCCTATACAGACCAGGTCATATCCTCCTCCTATACAGACCAGGTCATATCCTCCTCCTATACAGACCAGGTCATATCCTCCTCCTATACAGACCAGGTCATAACCTCCTCCTATTCAGACCAGGTCATATCCTCCTCCTATACAGACCAGGTCATATCCTCCTCCTATACAGACCAGGTCATATCCTCCTCCTATACAGACCAGGTCATATCCTCCTCCTATACAGACCAGGTCATATCCTCCTCCTATTCAGACCAGGTCATATCCTCCTAATCAGACCCGGTCACATCCTCCTCCTATACAGACCAGGTCATATCCTCCTCCTATTCAGACCAGGTCATATCCTCCTCCTATTCAGACCAGGTCATATACTCCTCCTATTCAGACCAGGTCATATCCTCCTCCTATTCATACCAGGTCATATCCTCCTCCTATACAGACCAGGTCATATCCTCCTCCTATACAGACCAGGTCATATCCTCCTATACAGACCAGGTCATATCCTCCTATACAGACCAGGTCATATCCTCCTCTTATTCAGACCAGGTCACATCCTCCTATTCAGACCAGGTCATATCCTCCTCCTATTCAGACCAGGTCATATCCTCCTCCTATTCAGACCAGGTCATATCCTCCTATTCAGACCAGGTCATATCCTCCTATTCAGACCAGGTCATATCCTCCTCCTATACAGACCAGTTCAGATCCTCCTCCTATTCAGACAGGTCATATCCTCCTATTCAGACCAGGTCAAATCCTCCTAATCAGACCCGGTCACATCCTCCTCCTATACAGACCAGGTCATATCCTCCTCCTATTCAGACCAGGTCATATACTCCTCCTATTCAGACCAGGTCATATCCTCCTCCTATTCATACCAGGTCATATCCTCCTCCTATACAGACCAGGTCATATCCTCCTCCTATACAGACCAGGTCATATCCTCCTCCTATACAGACCAGGTCATATCCTCCTCCTATACAGACCAGGTCATATCCTCCTCCTATACAGACCAGGTCATATCCTCCTCCTATACAGACCAGGTCATATCCTCCTCCTATACAGACCAGGTCAAAACCTCCTCCTATTCAGACCAGGTCATATCCTCCTCCTATACAGACCAGGTCATATCCTCCTCCTATACAGACCAGGTCATATCCTCCTCCTATACAGACCAGGTCATATCCTCCTCCTATACAGACCAGGTCATATCCTCCTCCTATTCAGACCAGGTCATATCCTCCTAATCAGACCCGGTCACATCCTCCTCCTATACAGACCAGGTCATATCCTCCTATACAGACCAGGTCATATCCTCCTCCTATACAGACCAGGTCACATCCTCCTCCTATACAGACCAGGTCATATCCTCCTCCTATTCAGACCAGGTCATATCCTCCTCCTATTCAGACCAGGTCATATCATCCTCCTATACAGACCAGGTCATATCCTCCTCCTATACAGACCAGGTCATATCCTCCTCCTATACAGACCAGGTCATATCCTCCTCCTATACAGACCAGGTCATATCCTCCTCCTATACAGACCAGGTCATATCCTCCTCCTATACAGACCAGGTCATATCCTCCTCCTATACAGACCAGGTCATAACCTCCTCCTATTCAGACCAGGTCATATCCTCCTCCTATACAGACCAGGTCATATCCTCCTCCTATACAGACCAGGTCATATCCTCCTCCTATACAGACCAGGTCATATCCTCCTCCTATACAGACCAGGTCATATCCTCCTCCTATTCAGACCAGGTCATATCCTCCTAATCAGACCCGGTCACATCCTCCTCCTATACAGACCAGGTCATATCCTCCTCCTATACAGACCAGGTCATATCCTCCTCCTATTCAGACCAGGTCATATACTCCTCCTATTCAGACCAGGTCATATCCTCCTCCTATTCATACCAGGTCATATCCTCCTCCTATACAGACCAGGTCATATCCTCCTCCTATACAGACCAGGTCATATCCTCCTATACAGACCAGGTCATATCCTCCTCCTATTCAGACCAGGTCATATCCTCCTAATCAGACCCGGTCACATCCTCCTCCTATACAGACCAGGTCATATCCTCCTCCTATTCAGACCAGGTCATATCCTCCTCCTATTCAGACCAGGTCATATACTCCTCCTATTCAGACCAGGTCATATCCTCCTCCTATTCATACCAGGTCATATCCTCCTCCTATACAGACCAGGTCATATCCTCCTCCTATACAGACCAGGTCATATCCTCCTATACAGACCAGGTCATATCCTCCTATACAGACCAGGTCATATCCTCCTCTTATTCAGACCAGGTCACATCCTCCTATTCAGACCAGGTCATATCCTCCTCCTATTCAGACCAGGTCATATCCTCCTCCTATTCAGACCAGGTCATATCCTCCTATTCAGACCAGGTCATATCCTCCTATTCAGACCAGGTCATATCCTCCTCCTATACAGACCAGTTCAGATCCTCCTCCTATTCAGACAGGTCATATCCTCCTATTCAGACCAGGTCAAATCCTCCTAATCAGACCCGGTCACATCCTCCTCCTATACAGACCAGGTCATATCCTCCTCCTATTCAGACCAGGTCATATACTCCTCCTATTCAGACCAGGTCATATCCTCCTCCTATTCATACCAGGTCATATCCTCCTCCTATACAGACCAGGTCATATCCTCCTCCTATACAGACCAGGTCATATCCTCCTCCTATACAGACCAGGTCATATCCTCCTCCTATACAGACCAGGTCATATCCTCCTCCTATACAGACCAGGTCATATCCTCCTCCTATACAGACCAGGTCATATCCTCCTCCTATACAGACCAGGTCAAAACCTCCTCCTATTCAGACCAGGTCATATCCTCCTCCTATACAGACCAGGTCATATCCTCCTCCTATACAGACCAGGTCATATCCTCCTCCTATACAGACCAGGTCATATCCTCCTCCTATACAGACCAGGTCATATCCTCCTCCTATTCAGACCAGGTCATATCCTCCTAATCAGACCCGGTCACATCCTCCTCCTATACAGACCAGGTCATATCCTCCTATACAGACCAGGTCATATCCTCCTCCTATACAGACCAGGTCACATCCTCCTCCTATACAGACCAGGTCATATCCTCCTCCTATTCAGACCAGGTCATATCCTCCTCCTATTCAGACCAGGTCATATCCTCCTCCTATACAGACCAGGTCATATCCTCCTCCTATACAGACCAGGTCATATCCTCCTCCTATACAGACCAGGTCATATCCTCCTCCTATACAGACCAGGTCATATCCTCCTCCTATACAGACCAGGTCATATCCTCCTCCTATACAGACCAGGTCATATCCTCCTCCTATACAGACCAGGTCATAACCTCCTCCTATTCAGACCAGGTCATATCCTCCTCCTATACAGACCAGGTCATATCCTCCTCCTATACAGACCAGGTCATATCCTCCTCCTATACAGACCAGGTCATATCCTCCTCCTATACAGACCAGGTCATATCCTCCTCCTATTCAGACCAGGTCATATCCTCCTAATCAGACCCGGTCACATCCTCCTCCTATACAGACCAGGTCATATCCTCCTCCTATACAGACCAGGTCATATCCTCCTCCTATTCAGACCAGGTCATATACTCCTCCTATTCAGACCAGGTCATATCCTCCTCCTATTCATACCAGGTCATATCCTCCTCCTATACAGACCAGGTCATATCCTCCTCCTATACAGACCAGGTCATATCCTCCTATACAGACCAGGTCATATCCTCCTATACAGACCAGGTCATATCCTCCTCTTATTCAGACCAGGTCACATCCTCCTATTCAGACCAGGTCATATCCTCCTCCTATTCAGACCAGGTCATATCCTCCTCCTATTCAGACCAGGTCATATCCTCCTATTCAGACCAGGTCATTTCCTCCTATTCAGACCAGGTCATATCCTCCTCCTATACAGACCAGTTCAGATCCTCCTCCTATTCAGACAGGTCATATCCTCCTATTCAGACCAGGTCAAATCCTCCTAATCAGACCCGGTCACATCCTCCTCCTATACAGACCAGGTCATATCCTCCTCCTATTCAGACCAGGTCATATACTCCTCCTATTCAGACCAGGTCATATCCTCCTCCTATTCATACCAGGTCATATCCTCCTCCTATACAGACCAGGTCATATCCTCCTCCTATACAGACCAGGTCATATCCTCCTCCTATACAGACCAGGTCATATCCTCCTCCTATACAGACCAGGTCATATCCTCCTCCTATACAGACCAGGTCATATCCTCCTCCTATACAGACCAGGTCATATCCTCCTCCTATACAGACCAGGTCATAACCTCCTCCTATTCAGACCAGGTCATATCCTCCTCCTATACAGACCAGGTCATATCCTCCTCCTATACAGACCAGGTCATATCCTCCTCCTATACAGACCAGGTCACATCCTCCTCCTATACAGACCAGGTCATATCCTCCTCCTATTCAGACCAGGTCATATCCTCCTCCTATTCAGACCAGGTCATATCCTCCTCCTATACAGACCAGGTCATATCCTCCTCCTATACAGACCAGGTCATATCCTCCTCCTATACAGACCAGGTCATATCCTCCTCCTATACAGACCAGGTCATATCCTCCTCCTATACAGACCAGGTCATATCCTCCTCCTATACAGACCAGGTCATATCCTCCTCCTATACAGACCAGGTCATAACCTCCTCCTATTCAGACCAGGTCATATCCTCCTCCTATACAGACCAGGTCATATCCTCCTCCTATACAGACCAGGTCATATCCTCCTCCTATACAGACCAGGTCATATCCTCCTCCTATACAGACCAGGTCATATCCTCCTCCTATTCAGACCAGGTCATATCCTCCTAATCAGACCCGGTCACATCCTCCTCCTATACAGACCAGGTCATATCCTCCTCCTATACAGACCAGGTCATATCCTCCTCCTATTCAGACCAGGTCATATACTCCTCCTATTCAGACCAGGTCATATCCTCCTCCTATTCATACCAGGTCATATCCTCCTCCTATACAGACCAGGTCATATCCTCCTCCTATACAGACCAGGTCATATCCTCCTATACAGACCAGGTCATATCCTCCTATACAGACCAGGTCATATCCTCCTCTTATTCAGACCAGGTCACATCCTCCTATTCAGACCAGGTCATATCCTCCTCCTGTTCAGACCAGGTCATATCCTCCTCCTATTCAGACCAGGTCATATCCTCCTATTCAGACCAGGTCATTTCCTCCTATTCAGACCAGGTCATATCCTCCTCCTATACAGACCAGTTCAGATCCTCCTCCTATTCAGACAGGTCATATCCTCCTATTCAGACCAGGTCAAATCCTCCTAATCAGACCCGGTCACATCCTCCTCCTATACAGACCAGGTCATATCCTCCTCCTATTCAGACCAGGTCATATACTCCTCCTATTCAGACCAGGTCATATCCTCCTCCTATTCATACCAGGTCATATCCTCCTCCTATACAGACCAGGTCATATCCTCCTCCTATACAGACCAGGTCATATCCTCCTCCTATACAGACCAGGTCATATCCTCCTCCTATACAGACCAGGTCATATCCTCCTCCTATACAGACCAGGTCATATCCTCCTCCTATACAGACCAGGTCATATCCTCCTCCTATACAGACCAGGTCATAACCTCCTCCTATTCAGACCAGGTCATATCCTCCTCCTATACAGACCAGGTCATATCCTCCTCCTATACAGACCAGGTCATATCCTCCTCCTATACAGACCAGGTCATATCCTCCTCCTATACAGACCAGGTCATATCCTCCTCCTATTCAGACCAGGTCATATCCTCCTAATCAGACCCGGTCACATCCTCCTCCTATACAGACCAGGTCATATCCTCCTCCTATTCAGACCAGGTCATATCCTCCTCCTATTCAGACCAGGTCATATACTCCTCCTATTCAGACCAGGTCATATCCTCCTCCTATTCATACCAGGTCATATCCTCCTCCTATACAGACCAGGTCATATCCTCCTCCTATACAGACCAGGTCATATCCTCCTCCTATACAGACCAGGTCATATCCTCCTCCTATACAGACCAGGTCATATCCTCCTCCTATACAGACCAGGTCATATCCTCCTCCTATTCAGACCAGGTCATATCCTCCTCCTATACAGACCAGGTCATATCCTCCTCCTATTCAGACCAGGTCATATCCTCCTATTCAGACCAGGTCATATCCTCCTATTCAGACCTGGTCATATCCTCCTATACAGACCAGGTCATATCCTCCTCCTATACAGACCAGGTCACATCCTCCTCCTATTCAGACCAGGTCATATCCTCCTCCAATACAGACCAGGTCATATCCTCCTATTCAGACCAGGTCATATCCTCCTCCAATTCAGACCAGGTCATATCCTCCTTCTATTCAGACCAGGTCATATCCTCCTATTCAGACCAGGTCATATCCTCCTATTCAGACCAGGTCATATCCTCCTATTCAGACCAGGTCATATCCTCCTATTCAGACCAAGTCATATCCTCCTATTCAGACCAAGTCATATCCTCCTATACAGACAAGGTCATATCCTCCTATTCAGACCAGGTCATATCCTCCTCCTATTCAGACCAGGTCATATCCTCCTATACAGACCAGGTCATATACTCCTTCTATACAGACCAGGTCACATCCTCATCCTATAGAGACCAGGTCATATCCTCCTCCTATACAGACCAGGTCATATCCTCCTATACAGACCAGGTCATATCCACCTATACAGACCAGGTCATATCCTCCTCCTATACAGACCAGGTCATATCCTCCTCCTATTCAGACCAGGTAATATCCTCCTATACAGACCAGGTCATATCCTCCTCCTATTCAGACCAGGTCATATCCTCATATTCAGACCAGGTCATATCCTCCTCCAATACAGACCAGGTCATATCCTCCTCCTATTCAGACCAGGTCATATCCTCATATTCAGACCAGGTCATATCCTCCTCCTATTCAGACCAGTTCATATCCTCCTATTCAGACCAGGTCATATCCTCCTATACAGACCAGGTAATATCCTCCTATACAGACCAGGTCATATCCTCCTCCTATTCAGACGAGGTCATATCCTCCTATACAGACGAGGTCATATCCTCCTATACAGACCAGGTCAAATCCTCCTATACAGACCAGGTCATATCCTCCTCCTATTCAGACCAGGTCATATCCTCCTCCTATTCAGACCAGGTCATATCATCCTCTTATACAGACCAGGTCACATCCTCCTCCTATTCAGACCAGGTCATATCCTCCTATTCAGACCAGGTCATATCCTCCTCCTATACAGACCAGATCATATCCTCCTATTCAGACCAGGTCATATCCTCCTAATCAGACCCGGTCACATCCTCCTCCTATACAGACCAGGTAATATCCTCCTCCTATTCAGACCAGGTCATATCCTCCTCCAATACAGACCAGGTCATATCCTCCTATACAGACCAGGTCATATCCTCCTATACAGACCAGGTCATATCCTCCTCTTATTCAGACCAGGTCACATCCTCCTATTCAGACCAGGTCATATCCTCCTCCTATTCAGACCAGGTCATATCCTCCTCCTATTCAGACCAGGTCATATCCTCCTATTCAGACCAGGTCATATCCTCCTATTCAGACCAGGTCATATCCTCCTCCTATACAGACCAGTTCATATCCTCCTCCTATTCAGACAGGTCAAATCCTCCTAATCAGACCCGGTCACATCCTCCTCCTATACAGACCAGGTCATATCCTCCTCCTATTCAGACCAGGTCATATACTCCTCCTATTCAGACCAGGTCATATCCTCCTCCTATTCATACCAGGTCATATCCTCCTCCTATACAGACCAGGTCATATCCTCCTCCTATACAGACCAGGTCATATCCTCCTCCTATACAGACCAGGTCATATCCTCCTATACAGACCAGGTCATATCCTCCTCCTATACAGACCAGGTCATATCCTCCTCCTATACAGACCAGGTCATAACCTCCTCCTATTCAGACCAGGTCATATCCTCCTCCTATACAGACCAGGTCATATCCTCCTCCTATACAGACCAGGTCATATCCTCCTCCTTTACAGACCAGGTCATATCCTCCTCCTATACAGACCAGGTCATATCCTCCTCCTATTCAGACCAGGTCATATCCTCCTAATCAGAACCGGTCACATCCTCCTCCTATACAGACCAGGTCATATCCTCCTCCTATTCAGACCAGGTCATATCCTCCTCCTATTCAGACCAGGTCATATACTCGTCCTATTCAGACCAGGTCATATCCTCCTCCTATTCATACCAGGTCATATCCTCCTCCTATACAGACCAGGTCATATCCTCCTCCTATACAGACCAGGTCATATCCTCCTCCTATACAGACCAGGTCATATCCTCCTCCTATACAGACCAGGTCATATCCTCCTCCTATACAGACCAGGTCATATCCTCCTCCTATTCAGACCAGGTCATATCCTCCTCCTATACAGACCAGGTCATATCCTCCTCCTATTCAGACCAGGTCATATCCTCCTATTCAGACCAGGTCATATCCTCCTCCTATTCAGACCAGGTCATATCCTCCTATTCAGACCAGGTCATATCCTCCTATTCAGACCAGGTCATATCCTCCTATTCAGACCAAGTCATATCCTCCTATACAGACAAGGTCATATCCTCCTATTCAGACCAGGTCATATCCTCCTCCTATTCAGACCAGGTCATATCCTCCTATACAGACCAGGTCATATACTCCTTCTATACATACCAGGTCACATCCTCATCCTATAGAGACCAGGTCATATCCTCCTCCTATACAGACCAGGTCATATCCTCCTATACAGACCAGGTCATATCCTCCTATACAGACCAGGTCATATCCTACTATACAGACCAGGTCATATCCTCCTATACAGACCAGGTCATATCCTCCTATACAGACCAGGTCATATCCTCCTATTCAGACCAGGTCATATCCTCCTTCTATTCAGACCAGGTCATATCCTCCTATTCAGACCAAGTCATATCCTCCTATACAGACCAGGTCATATCCTCCTATTCAGACCAGGTCATATCCTCCTTCTATTCAGACCAGGTCATATCCTCCTATTCAGACCAGGTCATATCCTCCTCCTATTCAGACCAGGTCATATCCTCCTCCTATACAGACGAGGTCATATCCTCCTCCTATTCAGACCAGGTCATATCCTCCTCCTATTCAGACCAGGTCATATCCTCCTCCTATACAGACCAGGTCATATCCTCCTATTCAGACCAGGTCATATCCTCCTCCTATTCAGACCAGATCAAATCCTCCTCCTATACAGACCAGGTCATATCCTCCTCCTATTCAGACCAGGTCATATCCTCCTCCTATTCAGACCAGGTCATATCCTCCTCCTATACAGACCAGGTCATATCCTCCTCCTATTCAGACCCAGTCATATCCTCCTCCTATTCAGACCAGGTCATATCCTCCTATTCAGACCAGGTCATATCCTCCTATTCAGACCAGGTAATATCCTCCTATACAGACCAGGTCATATCCTCCTCCTATTCAGACCAGGTCATATCCTCATATTCAGACCAGGTCATATCCTCCTCCAATACAGACCAGGTCATATCCTCCTCCTATTCAGACCAGGTCATATCCTCATATTCAGACCAGGTCATATCCTCCTCCTATTCAGACCAGTTCATATCCTCCTATTCAGACCAGGTCATATCCTCCTATACAGACCAGGTAATATCCTCCTATACAGACCAGGTCATATCCTCCTCCTATTCAGACGAGGTCATATCCTCCTATACAGACGAGGTCATATCCTCCTATACAGACCAGGTCAAATCCTCCTATACAGACCAGGTCATATCCTCCTCCTATTCAGACCAGGTCATATCCTCCTCCTATTCAGACCAGGACATATCATCCTCCTATACAGACCAGGTCACATCCTCCTCCTATTCAGACCAGGTCATATCCTCCTATTCAGACCAGGTCATATCCTCCTCCTATACAGACCAGGTCCTATCCTCCTCCTATTCAGACCAGGTCATATCCTCCTATTCAGACCAGGTCATATCCTCCTCCTGTTCAGACCAGGTCATATCCTCCTCCTATACAGACCAGGTCATATCCTCCTATACAGACCAGGTCATATCCTCCTATACAGACCAGGTCATATCCTCCTATACAGACCAGGTCATATCCTCCTCCTATTCAGACCAGGTCATATCCTCATATTCAGACCAGGTCATATCCTCCTCCAATACAGACCAGGTCATATCCTCCAATTCAGACCAGGTCATATCCTCCTATTCAGACCAGGTCATATCCTCCTCCTATTCAGACCAGGTCATATCCTCCTCCTATTCAGACCAGGTCATATCCTCCTCCAATAAAGACCAGGTCATATCCTCCTCCTATTCAGACCAGGTCATATCCTCCTATTCAGACCAGGTCATATCCTCCTATACAGACCAGGTCATATCCTCCTCCTATACAGACCAGGTCATATCCTCCTCCTATACAGACCAGGTCATATCCTCCTCCTATTCAGACCATGTCATATACTCCTATACAGACCAGTTCATATCCTCCTATTCAGACCAGGTCATATCCTCCTATTCAGAGTAGGTCATATCCTCCTATTCAGACCAGGTCATATCCTCCTATTCAGACCAGGCCATATCCTCCTCCTATACAGACCAGGTCACATCCTCATCCTATAGAGACCAGGTCATATCCTCCTCCTATACAGACCAGGTCATATCCTCCTATACAGACCAGGTCATATCCTCCTATACAGACCAGGTCATATCCTACTATACAGACCAGGTCATATCCTCCTATACAGACCAGGTCATATCCTCCTATACAGACCAGGTCATATCCTCCTATTCAGACCAGGTCATATCCTCCTTCTATTCAGACCAGGTCATATCCTCCTATTCAGACCAAGTCATATCCTCCTATACAGACCAGGTCATATCCTCCTATTCAGACCAGGTCATATCCTCCTTCTATTCAGACCAGGTCATATCCTCCTATTCAGACCAGGTCATATCCTCCTCCTATTCAGACCAGGTCATATCCTCCTCCTATACAGACGAGGTCATATCCTCCTCCTATTCAGACCAGGTCATATCCTCCTCCTATTCAGACCAGGTCATATCCTCCTCCTATACAGACCAGGTCATATCCTCCTATTCAGACCAGGTCATATCCTCCTCCTATTCAGACCAGATCAAATCCTCCTCCTATACAGACCAGGTCATATCCTCCTCCTATTCAGACCAGGTCATATCCTCCTCCTATTCAGACCAGGTCATATCCTCCTCCTATACAGACCAGGTCATATCCTCCTCCTATTCAGACCCAGTCATATCCTCCTCCTATTCAGACCAGGTCATATCCTCCTATTCAGACCAGGTCATATCCTCCTATTCAGACCAGGTAATATCCTCCTATACAGACCAGGTCATATCCTCCTCCTATTCAGACCAGGTCATATCCTCATATTCAGACCAGGTCATATCCTCCTATTCAGACCAGGTCATATCCTCCTCCAATAAAGACCAGGTCATATCCTCCTCCTATTCAGACCAGGTCATATCCTCCTATTCAGACCAGGTCATATCCTCCTATACAGACCAGGTCATATCCTCCTCCTATACAGACCAGGTCATATCCTCCTCCTATACAGACCAGGTCATATCCTCCTCCTATTCAGACCATGTCATATACTCCTATACAGACCAGTTCATATCCTCCTATTCAGACCAGGTCATATCCTCCTATTCAGAGTAGGTCATATCCTCCTATTCAGACCAGGTCATATCCTCCTATTCAGACCAGGCCATATCCTCCTCCTATACAGACCAGGTCACATCCTCATCCTATAGAGACCAGGTCATATCCTCCTCCTATACAGACCAGGTCATATCCTCCTATACAGACCAGGTCATATCCTCCTATACAGACCAGGTCATATCCTACTATACAGACCAGGTCATATCCTCCTATACAGACCAGGTCATATCCTCCTATACAGACCAGGTCATATCCTCCTATTCAGACCAGGTCATATCCTCCTTCTATTCAGACCAGGTCATATCCTCCTATTCAGACCAAGTCATATCCTCCTATACAGACCAGGTCATATCCTCCTATTCAGACCAGGTCATATCCTCCTTCTATTCAGACCAGGTCATATCCTCCTATTCAGACCAGGTCATATCCTCCTCCTATTCAGACCAGGTCATATCCTCCTCCTATACAGACGAGGTCATATCCTCCTCCTATTCAGACCAGGTCATATCCTCCTCCTATTCAGACCAGGTCATATCCTCCTCCTATACAGACCAGGTCATATCCTCCTATTCAGACCAGGTCATATCCTCCTCCTATTCAGACCAGATCAAATCCTCCTCCTATACAGACCAGGTCATATCCTCCTCCTATTCAGACCAGGTCATATCCTCCTCCTATTCAGACCAGGTCATATCCTCCTCCTATACAGACCAGGTCATATCCTCCTCCTATTCAGACCCAGTCATATCCTCCTCCTATTCAGACCAGGTCATATCCTCCTATTCAGACCAGGTCATATCCTCCTATTCAGACCAGGTAATATCCTCCTATACAGACCAGGTCATATCCTCCTCCTATTCAGACCAGGTCATATCCTCATATTCAGACCAGGTCATATCCTCCTCCAATACAGACCAGGTCATATCCTCCTCCTATTCAGACCAGGTCATATCCTCATATTCAGACCAGGTCATATCCTCCTCCTATTCAGACCAGTTCATATCCTCCTATTCAGACCAGGTCATATCCTCCTATACAGACCAGGTAATATCCTCCTATACAGACCAGGTCATATCCTCCTCCTATTCAGACGAGGTCATATCCTCCTATACAGACGAGGTCATATCCTCCTATACAGACCAGGTCAAATCCTCCTATACAGACCAGGTCATATCCTCCTCCTATTCAGACCAGGTCATATCCTCCTCCTATTCAGACCAGGACATATCATCCTCCTATACAGACCAGGTCACATCCTCCTCCTATTCAGACCAGGTCATATCCTCCTATTCAGACCAGGTCATATCCTCCTCCTATACAGACCAGGTCCTATCCTCCTCCTATTCAGACCAGGTCATATCCTCCTATTCAGACCAGGTCATATCCTCCTCCTGTTCAGACCAGGTCATATCCTCCTCCTATACAGACCAGGTCATATCCTCCTATACAGACCAGGTCATATCCTCCTATACAGACCAGGTCATATCCTCCTATACAGACCAGGTCATATCCTCCTCCTATTCAGACCAGGTCATATCCTCATATTCAGACCAGGTCATATCCTCCTCCAATACAGACCAGGTCATATCCTCCAATTCAGACCAGGTCATATCCTCCTATTCAGACCAGGTCATATCCTCCTCCTATTCAGACCAGGTCATATCCTCCTCCTATTCAGACCAGGTCATATCCTCCTCCAATAAAGACCAGGTCATATCCTCCTCCTATTCAGACCAGGTCATATCCTCCTATTCAGACCAGGTCATATCCTCCTATACAGACCAGGTCATATCCTCCTCCTATACAGACCAGGTCATATCCTCCTCCTATACAGACCAGGTCATATCCTCCTCCTATTCAGACCATGTCATATACTCCTATACAGACCAGTTCATATCCTCCTATTCAGACCAGGTCATATCCTCCTATTCAGAGTAGGTCATATCCTCCTATTCAGACCAGGTCATATCCTCCTATTCAGACCAGGCCATATCCTCCTCCTATACAGACCAGGTCATATCCTCTTCATATTCAGACCAGGTCATATCCTCTTCATATTCAGACCAGGTCATATCCTCCTATTCAGACCAGGTCATATCCTCCTATTCAGACCAGGTCACATCCACCGATACATACCAGGTCATATCCTCCTATTCAGACCAGGTCATATCCTCCTATTCAGACGAGGTCATATCCTCCTCCTATACAGACCAGGTCATATCCTCCTCCTATACAGTCAAGGTCACATCCTCCTATTCAGACCAGGTCATATCCTCCTCCTATACAGACCAGGTCATGTCCTCTTATTCAGACCAGGTCATATCCTCCTATACAGACCAGGTCATATCCTCTGTTTCAGACCAGGTCATATCCTCCTAATCAGACCAGGTCATATCCTCCTCCAATACAGACCAGGTCATATCCTCCTCCTATACAGACCAGGTCACATCCTCCTCCTATACAGACCAGGTCATATCCTCCTCCTATTCAGACCAGGTCATATCCTCCTCCTATTCAGACCAGGTCATATACTCCTCCTATTCAGACCAGGTCATATCCTCCTCCTATTCACACCAGGTCATATCCTCCTCCTATTCAGACCAGGTCATATCCTCCTCCTATTCAGACCAGGTCATATCCCCCTCCTATACAGACCAGGTCATATCCTCCTCCTATTCAGACCAGGTCATATCCTCCTCCTATTCAGACCAGGTCATATCCTCCTCCTATTCAGACCAGGTCATATCCTCCTCCTATTCAGTCCAGTTCATATCCTCCTCCAATAAAGACCAGGTCATATCCTCCTCCTATTCAGACCAGGTCATATCCTCCTATTCAGACCAGGTCATATCCTCCTATACAGACCAGGTCATTTCCTCCTCCTATACAGACCAGGTCATATCCTCCTCCTATACAGACCAGGTCATATCCTCCTCCTATTCAGACCATGTCATATACTCCTATACAGACCAGTTCATATCCTCCTATTCAGACCAGGTCATATCCTCCTATTCAGAGTAGGTCATATCCTCCTATTCAGACCAGGTCATATCCTCCTATTCAGACCAGGCCATATCCTCCTCCTATACAGAACAGGTCATATCCTCTTCATATTCAGACCAGGTCATATCCTCTTCATATTCAGACCAGGTCATATCCTCCTATTCAGACCAGGTCATATCCTCCTATTCAGACCAGGTCACATCCACCGATACATACCAGGTCATATCCTCCTATTCAGACCAGGTCATATCCTCCTATTCAGACGAGGTCATATCCTCCTCCTATACAGACCAGGTCATATCCTCCTCCTATACAGTCAAGGTCACATCCTCCTATTCAGACCAGGTCATATCCTCCTCCTATACAGACCAGGTCATGTCCTCTTATTCAGACCAGGTCATATCCTCCTTATACAGACCAGGTCATATCCTCTGTTTCAGACCAGGTCATATCCTCCTAATCAGACCAGGTCATATCCTCCTCCAATACAGACCAGGTCATATCCTCCTCCTATACAGACCAGGTCACATCCTCCTCCTATACAGACCAGGTAATATCCTCCTATACAGACCAGGTCATATCCTCCTCCTATTCAGACCAGGTCATATACTCCTCCTATTCAGACCAGGTCATATCCTCCTCCTATTCACACCAGGTCATATCCTCCTCCTATTCAGACCAGGTCATATCCTCCTCCTATTCAGACCAGGTCATATCCCCCTCCTATACAGACCAGGTCATATCCTCCTCCTATTCAGACCAGGTCATATCCTCCTCCTATTCAGACCAGGTCATATCCTCCTCCTATTCAGACCAGGTCATATCCTCCTCCAATACAGACCAGGTCATTTCCTCCTCCTATTCAGACCAGGTCATATCCTCCTATCCAGACCAGGTCATATCTTCCTCCTATTCAGACCAGGTCATATCCTCCAATTCAGACCAGGTCATATCCTCCTATTCAGACCAGGTCATATCCTCCTATTCAGACCAGGCCAAATCCTCCTATTCAGACCAAGTCATATCCTCCTCCTATTCAGACCAGGTCATATCCTCCTAATCAGACCAGGTCACATCCTCCTCCTATACAGACCATGTCATATCCTCCTCCTATTCAGACCAGGTCATATACTCCTCCTATTCAGACCAGGTCATATCCTCCTCCTATTCAGACCAGGTCATATCCTTCTCCTATTCAGACCAGGTCATATCCTCCTCTTATTCAGACCAGGTCATATCCTCCTCCTATTCAGACCAGGTCATATCCTTCTCCTATTCAGACCAGGTCATATCCTCCTCTTATTCAGACCAGGTCATATCCTCCTCCTATTCAGACCAGGTCATATCCTCCTCCTATACAGACCAGGTCATATCCTCCTCTTATTCAGACCAGGTCATATCCTCCTATTCAGACCAGGTCAAATCCTCCTCCTATACAGACCAGGTCATATCCTCCTATACAGACCAGGTCATATCCTCCTCCTATTCAGACCAGGTCATATCCTCCTATTCAGACCAGGTCATATCCTCCTATACAGACCAGGTCATATCCTCCTATACAGACCAGGTCATATCCTCCAATACAGACCAGGTCATATCCTCCTATTCAGACCAGGTCATATCCTCCTCCTATTCAGACCAGGTCATATCCTCCTCCTATTCAGACCAGGTCATATCCTCCTCCAATAAAGACCAGGTCATATCCTCCTCCTATTCAGACCAGGTCATATCCTCCTATTCAGACCAGGTCATATCCTCCTATACAGACCAGGTCATATCCTCCTCCTATACAGACCAGGTCATATCCTCCTCCTATACAGACCAGGTCATATCCTCCTCTTATTCAGACCAGGTCATATACTCCTATACAGACCAGTTCATATCCTCCTATTCAGACCAGGTCATATCCTCCTATTCAGAGTAGGTCATATCCTCCTATTCAGACCAGGTCATATCCTCCTATTCAGACCAGGCCATATCCTCCTCCTATACAGACCAGGCCATATCCTCTTCATATTCAGACCAGGTCATATCCTCCTATTCAGACCAGGTCATATCCTCCTATTCAGACCAGGTCACATCCACTGATACATACCAGGTCATATCCTCCTATTCAGACCAGGTCATATCCTCCTATTCAGACCAGGTCATATCCTCCTCCTATACAGACCAGGTCATATCCTCCTATTCAGACCAGGTCATATCCTCCTATACAGACCAGGTCATATCCTCCGTTTCAGACCAGGTCATATCCTCCTAATCAGACCAGGTCATATCCTCCTCCAATACAGACCAGGTCATATCCTCCTCCTATACAGACCAGGTCACATCCTCCTCCTATACAGACCAGGTCATATCCTCCTATACAGACCAGGTCATATCCTCCTCCTATTCAGACCAGGTCATATACTCCTCCTATTCAGACCAGGTCATATCCTCCTCCTATTCACACCAGGTCATATCCTCCTCCTATTCAGACCAGGTCATATCCTCCTCCTATTCAGACCAGGTCATATCCCCCTCCTATACAGACCAGGTCATATCCTCCTCCTATTCAGACCAGGTCATATCCTCCTCCTATTCAGACCAGGTCATATCCTCCTCCTATTCAGACCAGGTCATATCCTCCTCCAATACAGACCAGGTCATATCCTCCTCTTCAGACCAGGTCATATCCTCCTCCTATTCAGACCAGGTCATATCCTCCTATTCAGACCAGGTCATATCCTCCTCCTATTCAGACCAGGTCATATCCTCCAATTCAGACCAGGTCATATCCTCCTATTCAGACCAGGTCACATCCACTGATACATACCAGGTCATATCCTCCTATTCAGACCAGGTCATATCCTCCTATTCAGACCAGGTCATATCCTCCTCCTATACAGACCAGGTCATATCCTCCTATTCAGACCAGGTCATATCCTCCTATACAGACCAGGTCATATCCTCCGTTTCAGACCAGGTCATATCCCCCTCCTATACAGACCAGGTCATATCCTCCTCCTATTCAGACCAGGTCATATCCTCCTCCTATTCAGACCAGGTCATATCCTCCTCCTATTCAGACCAGGTCATATCCTCCTCCAATACAGACCAGGTCATATCCTCCTCCTATTCAGACCAGGTCATATACTCCTCCTATTCAGACCAGGTCATGTCCTCCTCCTATTCAGACCAGGTCATGTCCTCCTCCTATTCAGACCAGGTCATATCCTCCTCCTATTCATACCAGGTCATATCCTCCAATACAGACCAGGTCATATCCTCCTCCTATACAGACCAGGTCACATCCTCCTCCTATACAGACCAGGTAATATCCTCCTATACAGACCAGGTCATATCCTCCTCCTATTCAGACCAGGTCATATACTCCTCCTATTCAGACCAGGTCATATCCTCCTCCTATTCACACCAGGTCATATCCTCCTCCTATTCAGACCAGGTCATATCCTCCTCCTATTCAGACCAGGTCATATCCCCCTCCTATACAGACCAGGTCATATCCTCCTCCTATTCAGACCAGGTCATATCCTCCTCCTATTCAGACCAGGTCATATCCTCCTCCTATTCAGACCAGGTCATATCCTCCTCCAATACAGACCAGGTCATTTCCTCCTCCTATTCAGACCAGGTCATATACTCCTCCTATTCAGACCAGGTCATATACTCCTCCTATTCAGACCAGGTCATGTCCTCCTCCTATTCAGACCAGGTCATATCCTCCTCCTATACAGACCAGGTCCTATCCTCCTCCTATTCAGACCAGGTCATATCCTCCTATTCAGACCAGGTCATATCCTCCTCCTGTTCAGACCAGGTCATATCCTCCTCCTATACAGACCAGGTCATATCCTCCTATACAGACCAGGTCATATCCTCCTATACAGACCAGGTCATATCCTCCTATACAGACCAGGTCATATCCTCCTCCTATTCAGACCAGGTCATATCCTCATATTCAGACCAGGTCATATCCTCCTCCAATACAGACCAGGTCATATCCTCCAATTCAGACCAGGTCATATCCTCCTATTCAGACCAGGTCATATCCTCCTCCTATTCAGACCAGGTCATATCCTCCTATTCAGACCAGGTCATATCCTCCTATACAGACCAGGTCATATCCTCCTCCTATACAGACCAGGTCATATCCTCCTCCTATACAGACCAGGTCATATCCTCCTCCTATTCAGACCATGTCATATACTCCTATACAGACCAGTTCATATCCTCCTATTCAGACCAGGTCATATCCTCCTATTCAGAGTAGGTCATATCCTCCTATTCAGACCAGGTCATATCCTCCTATTCAGACCAGGCCATATCCTCCTCCTATACAGACCAGGTCATATCCTCTTCATATTCAGACCAGGTCATATCCTCTTCATATTCAGACCAGGTCATATCCTCCTATTCAGACCAGGTCATATCCTCCTATTCAGACCAGGTCACATCCACCGATACATACCAGGTCATATCCTCCTATTCAGACCAGGTCATATCCTCCTATTCAGACGAGGTCATATCCTCCTCCTATACAGACCAGGTCATATCCTCCTCCTATACAGTCAAGGTCACATCCTCCTATTCAGACCAGGTCATATCCTCCTCCTATACAGACCAGGTCATGTCCTCTTATTCAGACCAGGTCATATCCTCCTATACAGACCAGGTCATATCCTCTGTTTCAGACCAGGTCATATCCTCCTAATCAGACCAGGTCATATCCTCCTCCAATACAGACCAGGTCATATCCTCCTCCTATACAGACCAGGTCACATCCTCCTCCTATACAGACCAGGTCATATCCTCCTCCTATTCAGACCAGGTCATATCCTCCTCCTATTCAGACCAGGTCATATACTCCTCCTATTCAGACCAGGTCATATCCTCCTCCTATTCACACCAGGTCATATCCTCCTCCTATTCAGACCAGGTCATATCCTCCTCCTATTCAGACCAGGTCATATCCCCCTCCTATACAGACCAGGTCATATCCTCCTCCTATTCAGACCAGGTCATATCCTCCTCCTATTCAGACCAGGTCATATCCTCCTCCTATTCAGACCAGGTCATATCCTCCTCCTATTCAGTCCAGTTCATATCCTCCTCCAATAAAGACCAGGTCATATCCTCCTCCTATTCAGACCAGGTCATATCCTCCTATTCAGACCAGGTCATATCCTCCTATACAGACCAGGTCATATCCTCCTCCTATACAGACCAGGTCATATCCTCCTCCTATACAGACCAGGTCATATCCTCCTCCTATTCAGACCATGTCATATACTCCTATACAGACCAGTTCATATCCTCCTATTCAGACCAGGTCATATCCTCCTATTCAGAGTAGGTCATATCCTCCTATTCAGACCAGGTCATATCCTCCTATTCAGACCAGGCCATATCCTCCTCCTATACAGAACAGGTCATATCCTCTTCATATTCAGACCAGGTCATATCCTCTTCATATTCAGACCAGGTCATATCCTCCTATTCAGACCAGGTCATATCCTCCTATTCAGACCAGGTCACATCCACCGATACATACCAGGTCATATCCTCCTATTCAGACCAGGTCATATCCTCCTATTCAGACGAGGTCATATCCTCCTCCTATACAGACCAGGTCATATCCTCCTCCTATACAGTCAAGGTCACATCCTCCTATTCAGACCAGGTCATATCCTCCTCCTATACAGACCAGGTCATGTCCTCTTATTCAGACCAGGTCATATCCTCCTATACAGACCAGGTCATATCCTCTGTTTCAGACCAGGTCATATCCTCCTAATCAGACCAGGTCATATCCTCCTCCAATACAGACCAGGTCATTCCTCCTCCTATACAGACCAGGTCACATCCTCCTCCTATACAGACCAGGTAATATCCTCCTATACAGACCAGGTCATATCCTCCTCCTATTCAGACCAGGTCATATACTCCTCCTATTCAGACCAGGTCATATCCTCCTCCTATTCACACCAGGTCATATCCTCCTCCTATTCAGACCAGGTCATATCCTCCTCCTATTCAGACCAGGTCATATCCCCCTCCTATACAGACCAGGTCATATCCTCCTCCTATTCAGACCAGGTCATATCCTCCTCCTATTCAGACCAGGTCATATCCTCCTCCTATTCAGACCAGGTCATATCCTCCTCCAATACAGACCAGGTCATTTCCTCCTCCTATTCAGACCAGGTCATATCCTCCTATCCAGACCAGGTCATATCTTCCTCCTATTCAGACCAGGTCATATCCTCCAATTCAGACCAGGTCATATCCTCCTATTCAGACCAGGTCATATCCTCCTATTCAGACCAGGCCAAATCCTCCTATTCAGACCAAGTCATATCCTCCTCCTATTCAGACCAGGTCATATCCTCCTAATCAGACCAGGTCACATCCTCCTCCTATACAGACCATGTCATATCCTCCTCCTATTCAGACCAGGTCATATACTCCTCCTATTCAGACCAGGTCATATCCTCCTCCTATTCAGACCAGGTCATATCCTTCTCCTATTCAGACCAGGTCATATCCTCCTCTTATTCAGACCAGGTCATATCCTCCTCCTATTCAGACCAGGTCATATCCTTCTCCTATTCAGACCAGGTCATATCCTCCTCTTATTCAGACCAGGTCATATCCTCCTCCTATTCAGACCAGGTCATATCCTCCTCCTATACAGACCAGGTCATATCCTCCTCTTATTCAGACCAGGTCATATCCTCCTATTCAGACCAGGTCAAATCCTCCTCCTATACAGACCAGGTCATATCCTCCTATACAGACCAGGTCATATCCTCCTCCTATTCAGACCAGGTCATATCCTCCTATTCAGACCAGGTCATATCCTCCTATACAGACCAGGTCATATCCTCCTATACAGACCAGGTCATATCCTCCAATACAGACCAGGTCATATCCTCCTATTCAGACCAGGTCATATCCTCCTCCTATTCAGACCAGGTCATATCCTCCTCCTATTCAGACCAGGTCATATCCTCCTCCAATAAAGACCAGGTCATATCCTCCTCCTATTCAGACCAGGTCATATCCTCCTATTCAGACCAGGTCATATCCTCCTATACAGACCAGGTCATATCCTCCTCCTATACAGACCAGGTCATATCCTCCTCCTATACAGACCAGGTCATATCCTCCTCTTATTCAGACCAGGTCATATACTCCTATACAGACCAGTTCATATCCTCCTATTCAGACCAGGTCATATCCTCCTATTCAGAGTAGGTCATATCCTCCTATTCAGACCAGGTCATATCCTCCTATTCAGACCAGGCCATATCCTCCTCCTATACAGACCAGGCCATATCCTCTTCATATTCAGACCAGGTCATATCCTCCTATTCAGACCAGGTCATATCCTCCTATTCAGACCAGGTCACATCCACTGATACATACCAGGTCATATCCTCCTATTCAGACCAGGTCATATCCTCCTATTCAGACCAGGTCATTTCCTCCTCCTATACAGACCAGGTCATATCCTCCTATTCAGACCAGGTCATATCCTCCTATACAGACCAGGTCATATCCTCCGTTTCAGACCAGGTCATATCCTCCTAATCAGACCAGGTCATATCCTCCTCCAATACAGACCAGGTCATATCCTCCTCCTATACAGACCAGGTCACATCCTCCTCCTATACAGACCAGGTCATATCCTCCTATACAGACCAGGTCATATCCTCCTCCTATTCAGACCAGGTCATATACTCCTCCTATTCAGACCAGGTCATATCCTCCTCCTATTCACACCAGGTCATATCCTCCTCCTATTCAGACCAGGTCATATCCTCCTCCTATTCAGACCAGGTCATATCCCCCTCCTATACAGACCAGGTCATATCCTCCTCCTATTCAGACCAGGTCATATCCTCCTCCTATTCAGACCAGGTCATATCCTCCTCCTATTCAGACCAGGTCATATCCTCCTCCAATACAGACCAGGTCATATCCTCCTATTCAGACCAGGTCATATCCTCCTCCTATTCAGACCAGGTCATATCCTCCTATTCAGACCAGGTCATATCCTCCTCCTATTCAGACCAGGTCATATCCTCCAATTCAGACCAGGTCATATCCTCCTATTCAGACCAGGTCACATCCACTGATACATACCAGGTCATATCCTCCTATTCAGACCAGGTCATATCCTCCTATTCAGACCAGGTCATATCCTCCTCCTATACAGACCAGGTCATATCCTCCTATTCAGACCAGGTCATATCCTCCTATACAGACCAGGTCATATCCTCCGTTTCAGACCAGGTCATATCCCCCTCCTATACAGACCAGGTCATATCCTCCTCCTATTCAGACCAGGTCATATCCTCCTCCTATTCAGACCAGGTCATATCCTCCTCCTATTCAGACCAGGTCATATCCTCCTCCAATACAGACCAGGTCATATCCTCCTCCTATTCAGACCAGGTCATATCCTCCTATTCAGACCAGGTCATATCCTCCTCCTATTCAGACCAGGTCATATCCTCCTATTCAGACCAGGTCATATCCTCCTCCTATTCAGACCAGGTCATATCCTCCAATTCAGACCAGGTCATATCCTCCTATTCAGACCAGGTCATATCCTCCTATTCATACCAGGTCATATCCTCCTATTCAGACCAGGTCATATACTCCTCCTATTCAGACCAGGTCATATACTCCTCCTATTCAGACCAGGTCATGTCCTCCTCCTATTCAGACCAGGTCATGTCCTCCTCCTATTCAGACCAGGTCATATCCTCCTCCTATTCATACCAGGTCATATCCTCCAATACAGACCAGGTCATATCCTCCTCCTATACAGACCAGGTCACATCCTCCTCCTATACAGACCAGGTAATATCCTCCTATACAGACCAGGTCATATCCTCCTCCTATTCAGACCAGGTCATATACTCCTCCTATTCAGACCAGGTCATATCCTCCTCCTATTCACACCAGGTCATATCCTCCTCCTATTCAGACCAGGTCATATCCTCCTCCTATTCAGACCAGGTCATATCCCCCTCCAATACAGACCAGGTCATATCCTCCTCCTATTCAGACCAGGTCATATCCTCCTCCTATTCAGACCAGGTCATATCCTCCTCCTATTCAGACCAGGTCATATCCTCCTCCAATACAGACCAGGTCATTTCCTCCTCCTATTCAGACCAGGTCATATACTCCTCCTATTCAGACCAGGTCATATACTCCTCCTATTCAGACCAGGTCATGTCCTCCTCCTATTCAGACCAGGTCATATCCTCCTCCTATACAGACCAGGTCCTATCCTCCTCCTATTCAGACCAGGTCATATCCTCCTATTCAGACCAGGTCATATCCTCCTCCTGTTCAGACCAGGTCATATCCTCCTCCTATACAGACCAGGTCATATCCTCCTATACAGACCAGGTCATATCCTCCTATACAGACCAGGTCATATCCTCCTATACAGACCAGGTCATATCCTCCTCCTATTCAGACCAGGTCATATCCTCATATTCAGACCAGGTCATATCCTCCTCCAATACAGACCAGGTCATATCCTCCAATTCAGACCAGGTCATATCCTCCTATTCAGACCAGGTCATATCCTCCTCCTATTCAGACCAGGTCATATCCTCCTCCTATTCAGACCAGGTCATATCCTCCTCCAATAAAGACCAGGTCATATCCTCCTCCTATTCAGACCAGGTCATATCCTCCTATTCAGACCAGGTCATATCCTCCTATACAGACCAGGTCATATCCTCCTCCTATACAGACCAGGTCATATCCTCCTCCTATACAGACCAGGTCATATCCTCCTCCTATTCAGACCATGTCATATACTCCTATACAGACCAGTTCATATCCTCCTATTCAGACCAGGTCATATCCTCCTATTCAGAGTAGGTCATATCCTCCTATTCAGACCAGGTCATATCCTCCTATTCAGACCAGGCCATATCCTCCTCCTATACAGACCAGGTCATATCCTCTTCATATTCAGACCAGGTCATATCCTCTTCATATTCAGACCAGGTCATATCCTCCTATTCAGACCAGGTCATATCCTCCTATTCAGACCAGGTCACATCCACCGATACATACCAGGTCATATCCTCCTATTCAGACCAGGTCATATCCTCCTATTCAGACGAGGTCATATCCTCCTCCTATACAGACCAGGTCATATCCTCCTCCTATACAGTCAAGGTCACATCCTCCTATTCAGACCAGGTCATATCCTCCTCCTATACAGACCAGGTCATGTCCTCTTATTCAGACCAGGTCATATCCTCCTATACAGACCAGGTCATATCCTCTGTTTCAGACCAGGTCATATCCTCCTAATCAGACCAGGTCATATCCTCCTCCAATACAGACCAGGTCATATCCTCCTCCTATACAGACCAGGTCACATCCTCCTCCTATACAGACCAGGTCATATCCTCCTCCTATTCAGACCAGGTCATATCCTCCTCCTATTCAGACCAGGTCATATACTCCTCCTATTCAGACCAGGTCATATCCTCCTCCTATTCACACCAGGTCATATCCTCCTCCTATTCAGACCAGGTCATATCCTCCTCCTATTCAGACCAGGTCATATCCCCCTCCTATACAGACCAGGTCATATCCTCCTCCTATTCAGACCAGGTCATATCCTCCTCCTATTCAGACCAGGTCATATCCTCCTCCTATTCAGACCAGGTCATATCCTCCTCCTATTCAGTCCAGTTCATATCCTCCTCCAATAAAGACCAGGTCATATCCTCCTCCTATTCAGACCAGGTCATATCCTCCTATTCAGACCAGGTCATATCCTCCTATACAGACCAGGTCATATCCTCCTCCTATACAGACCAGGTCATATCCTCCTCCTATACAGACCAGGTCATATCCTCCTCCTATTCAGACCATGTCATATACTCCTATACAGACCAGTTCATATCCTCCTATTCAGACCAGGTCATATCCTCCTATTCAGAGTAGGTCATATCCTCCTATTCAGACCAGGTCATATCCTCCTATTCAGACCAGGCCATATCCTCCTCCTATACAGAACAGGTCATATCCTCTTCATATTCAGACCAGGTCATATCCTCTTCATATTCAGACCAGGTCATATCCTCCTATTCAGACCAGGTCATATCCTCCTATTCAGACCAGGTCACATCCACCGATACATACCAGGTCATATCCTCCTATTCAGACCAGGTCATATCCTCCTATTCAGACGAGGTCATATCCTCCTCCTATACAGACCAGGTCATATCCTCCTCCTATACAGTCAAGGTCACATCCTCCTATTCAGACCAGGTCATATCCTCCTCCTATACAGACCAGGTCATGTCCTCTTATTCAGACCAGGTCATATCCTCCTATACAGACCAGGTCATATCCTCTGTTTCAGACCAGGTCATATCCTCCTAATCAGACCAGGTCATATCCTCCTCCAATACAGACCAGGTCATATCCTCCTCCTATACAGACCAGGTCACATCCTCCTCCTATACAGACCAGGTAATATCCTCCTATACAGACCAGGTCATATCCTCCTCCTATTCAGACCAGGTCATATACTCCTCCTATTCAGACCAGGTCATATCCTCCTCCTATTCACACCAGGTCATATCCTCCTCCTATTCAGACCAGGTCATATCCTCCTCCTATTCAGACCAGGTCATATCCCCCTCCTATACAGACCAGGTCATATCCTCCTCCTATTCAGACCAGGTCATATCCTCCTCCTATTCAGACCAGGTCATATCCTCCTCCTATTCAGACCAGGTCATATCCTCCTCCAATACAGACCAGGTCATTTCCTCCTCCTATTCAGACCAGGTCATATCCTCCTATCCAGACCAGGTCATATCTTCCTCCTATTCAGACCAGGTCATATCCTCCAATTCAGACCAGGTCATATCCTCCTATTCAGACCAGGTCATATCCTCCTATTCAGACCAGGCCAAATCCTCCTATTCAGACCAAGTCATATCCTCCTCCTATTCAGACCAGGTCATATCCTCCTAATCAGACCAGGTCACATCCTCCTCCTATACAGACCATGTCATATCCTCCTCCTATTCAGACCAGGTCATATACTCCTCCTATTCAGACCAGGTCATATCCTCCTCCTATTCAGACCAGGTCATATCCTTCTCCTATTCAGACCAGGTCATATCCTCCTCTTATTCAGACCAGGTCATATCCTCCTCCTATTCAGACCAGGTCATATCCTTCTCCTATTCAGACCAGGTCATATCCTCCTCTTATTCAGACCAGGTCATATCCTCCTCCTATTCAGACCAGGTCATATCCTCCTCCTATACAGACCAGGTCATATCCTCCTCTTATTCAGACCAGGTCATATCCTCCTATTCAGACCAGGTCAAATCCTCCTCCTATACAGACCAGGTCATATCCTCCTATACAGACCAGGTCATATCCTCCTCCTATTCAGACCAGGTCATATCCTCCTATTCAGACCAGGTCATATCCTCCTATACAGACCAGGTCATATCCTCCTATACAGACCAGGTCATATCCTCCAATACAGACCAGGTCATATCCTCCTATTCAGACCAGGTCATATCCTCCTCCTATTCAGACCAGGTCATATCCTCCTCCTATTCAGACCAGGTCATATCCTCCTCCAATAAAGACCAGGTCATATCCTCCTCCTATTCAGACCAGGTCATATCCTCCTATTCAGACCAGGTCATATCCTCCTATACAGACCAGGTCATATCCTCCTCCTATACAGACCAGGTCATATCCTCCTCCTATACAGACCAGGTCATATCCTCCTCCTATTCAGACCAGGTCATATACTCCTATACAGACCAGTTCATATCCTCCTATTCAGACCAGGTCATATCCTCCTATTCAGAGTAGGTCATATCCTCCTATTCAGACCAGGTCATATCCTCCTATTCAGACCAGGCCATATCCTCCTCCTATACAGACCAGGCCATATCCTCTTCATATTCAGACCAGGTCATATCCTCCTATTCAGACCAGGTCATATCCTCCTATTCAGACCAGGTCACATCCACTGATACATACCAGGTCATATCCTCCTATTCAGACCAGGTCATATCCTCCTATTCAGACCAGGTCATATCCTCCTCCTATACAGACCAGGTCATATCCTCCTATTCAGACCAGGTCATATCCTCCTATACAGACCAGGTCATATCCTCCGTTTCAGACCAGGTCATATCCTCCGTTTCAGACCAGGTCATATCCTCCTCCAATACAGACCAGGTCATATCCTCCTCCTATACAGACCAGGTCACATCCTCCTCCTATACAGACCAGGTCATATCCTCCTATACAGACCAGGTCATATCCTCCTCCTATTCAGACCAGGTCATATACTCCTCCTATTCAGACCAGGTCATATCCTCCTCCTATTCACACCAGGTCATATCCTCCTCCTATTCAGACCAGGTCATATCCTCCTCCTATTCAGACCAGGTCATATCCCCCTCCTATACAGACCAGGTCATATCCTCCTCCTATTCAGACCAGGTCATATCCTCCTCCTATTCAGACCAGGTCATATCCTCCTCCTATTCAGACCAGGTCATATCCTCCTCCAATACAGACCAGGTCATATCCTCCTATTCAGACCAGGTCATATCCTCCTCCTATTCAGACCAGGTCATATCCTCCTATTCAGACCAGGTCATATCCTCCTCCTATTCAGACCAGGTCATATCCTCCAATTCAGACCAGGTCATATCCTCCTATTCAGACCAGGTCACATCCACTGATACATACCAGGTCATATCCTCCTATTCAGACCAGGTCATATCCTCCTATTCAGACCAGGTCATATCCTCCTCCTATACAGACCAGGTCATATCCTCCTATTCAGACCAGGTCATATCCTCCTATACAGACCAGGTCATATCCTCCGTTTCAGACCAGGTCATATCCCCCTCCTATACAGACCAGGTCATATCCTCCTCCTATTCAGACCAGGTCATATCCTCCTCCTATTCAGACCAGGTCATATCCTCCTCCTATTCAGACCAGGTCATATCCTCCTCCAATACAGACCAGGTCATATCCTCCTCCTATTCAGACCAGGTCATATCCTCCTATTCAGACCAGGTCATATCCTCCTCCTATTCAGACCAGGTCATATCCTCCTATTCAGACCAGGTCATATCCTCCTCCTATTCAGACCAGGTCATATCCTCCAATTCAGACCAGGTCATATCCTCCTATTCAGACCAGGTCATATCCTCCTATTCATACCAGGTCATATCCTCCTATTCAGACCAGGTCATATACTCCTCCTATTCAGACCAGGTCATATACTCCTCCTATTCAGACCAGGTCATGTCCTCCTCCTATTCAGACCAGGTCATGTCCTCCTCCTATTCAGACCAGGTCATATCCTCCTCCTATTCATACCAGGTCATATCCTCCAATACAGACCAGGTCATATCCTCCTCCTATACAGACCAGGTCACATCCTCCTCCTATACAGACCAGGTAATATCCTCCTATACAGACCAGGTCATATCCTCCTCCTATTCAGACCAGGTCATATACTCCTCCTATTCAGACCAGGTCATATCCTCCTCCTATTCACACCAGGTCATATCCTCCTCCTATTCAGACCAGGTCATATCCTCCTCCTATTCAGACCAGGTCATATCCCCCTCCTATACAGACCAGGTCATATCCTCCTCCTATTCAGACCAGGTCATATCCTCCTCCTATTCAGACCAGGTCATATCCTCCTCCTATTCAGACCAGGTCATATCCTCCTCCAATACAGACCAGGTCATTTCCTCCACCTATTCAGACCAGGTCATATACTCCTCCTATTCAGACCAGGTCATATACTCCTCCTATTCAGACCAGGTCATGTCCTCCTCCTATTCGGACCAGGTCATATCCTCCTCCTATTCATACCAGGTCATATCCTCCAATACAGACCAGGTCATATCCTCCTCCTATACAGACCAGGTCACATCCTCCTCCTATACAGACCAGGTAATATCCTCCTATACAGACCAGGTAATATCCTCCTCCTATTCAGACCAGGTCATATACTCCTCCTATTCAGACCAGGTCATATCCTTCTCCTATTCACACCAGGTCATATCCTCCTCCTATTCAGACCAGGTCATATCCTCCTCCTATTCAGACCAGGTCATATCCCCCTCCTATACAGACCAGGTCATATCCTCCTCCTATTCAGACCAGGTCATATCCTCCTCCTATTCAGACCAGGTCATATCCTCCTCCAATACAGACCAGGTCATTTCCTCCTCCTATTCAGACCAGGTCATATCCTCCTATTCAGACCAGGTCATATCCTCCTATTCAGACCAGGCCAAATCCTCCTAATCAGACCAAGTCATATCCTCCTCCTATTCAGACCAGGTCATATCCTCCTAATCAGACCAGGTCACATCCTCCTCCTATACAGACCAGGTCATATCCTCCTCCTATTCAGACCAGGTCATATACTCCTCCTATTCAGACCAGGTCATATCCTCCTCCTATACAGACCAGGTCATATCCTTCTCCTATTCAGACCAGGTCATATCCTCCTCTTATTCAGACCAGGTCATATCCTCCTATTCAGACCAGGTCATATCCTCCTATACAGACCAGGTCATATCCTCCTATACAGACCAGGTCATATCCTCCAATACAGACCAGGTCATATCCTCCTATTCAGAACAGGTCATATCCTCCTCCTATTCAGACCAGGTCATATACTCCTCCTATTCAGACCAGGTCATATCCTCCTCCTATACAGACCAGGTCATATCCTTCTCCTATTCAGACCAGGTCATATCCTCCTCTTATTCAGACCAGGTCATATCCTCCTATTCAGACCAGGTCATATCCTCCTATACAGACCAGGTCATATCCTCCTATACAGACCAGGTCATATCCTCCAATACAGACCAGGTCATATCCTCCTATTCAGAACAGGTCATATCCTCCTCCTATTCAGACCAGGTCATATCCTCCTCCTATTCAGACCAGGTCATATCCTCCTCCAATAAAGACCAGGTCATATCCTCCTCCTATTCAGACCAGGTCATATCCTCCTATTCAGACCAGGTCATATCCTCCTATACAGACCAGGTCATATCCTCCTCCTATACAGACCAGGTCATATCCTCCTCCTATACAGACCAGGTCATATCCTCCTCCTATTCAGACCAGGTCATATACTCCTATACAGACCAGTTCATATCCTCCTATTCAGACCAGGTCATATCCTCCTATACAGACCAGGTCATATCCTCTTCATATTCAGACCAGGTCATATCCTCCTATTCAGACCAGGTCATATCCTCCTATTCAGACCAGGTCACATCCACTGATACATACCAGGTCATATCCTCCTATTCAGACCAGGTCATATCCTCCTATTCAGACCAGGTCATATCCTCCTCCTATACAGACCAGGTCATATCCTCCTATTCAGACCAGGTCATATCCTCCTATACAGACCAGGTCATATCCTCCGTTTCAGACCTGGTCATATCCTCCTAATCAGACCAGGTCATATCCTCCTCCAATACAGACCAGGTCATATCCTCCTCCTATACAGACCAGGTCATATCCTCCTATACAGACCAGGTCATATCCTCCTCCTATTCAGACCAGGTCATATACTCCTCCTATTCAGACCAGGTCATATCCTCCTCCTATTCACACCAGGTCATATCCTCCTCCTATTCAGACCAGGTCATATCCTCCTCCTATTCAGACCAGGTCATATCCCCCTCCTATACAGACCAGGTCATATCCTCCTCCTATTCAGACCAGGTCATATCCTCCTCCTATTCAGACCAGGTCATATCCTCCTCCTATTCAGACCAGGTCATATCCTCCTCCAATACAGACCAGGTCATATCCTCCTCCTATTCAGACCAGGTCATATCCTCCTATTCAGACCAGGTCATATCCTCCTATTCAGACCAGGTCATATCCTCCTCCTATTCAGACCAGGTCATATCCTCCAATTCAGACCAGGTCATATCCTCCTATTCAGACCAGGTCATATCCTCCTATTCAGACCAGGTCATATCCTCCTATTCTTACCAGGTCATATCCTCCTATTCAGACCAGGTCATATACTCCTCCTATTCAGACCAGGTCATATACTCCTCCTATTCAGACCAGGTCATGTCCTCCTCCTATTCAGACCAGGTCATATCCTCCTCCTATTCATACCAGGTCATATCCTCCAATTCAGACCAGGTCATATCCTCCTATTCAGACCAGGTCATATCCTCCTATTCAGACCAAGTCATATCCTCCTCCTATTCAGACCAGGTCATATCCTCCTAATCAGACCAGGTCACATCCTCCTCCTATACAGACCAGGTCATATCCTCCTCCTATTCAGACCAGGTCATATACTCCTCCTATTCAGACCAGGTCATATCCTCCTCCTATACAGACCAGGTCATATCCTTCTCCTATTCAGACCAGGTCATATCCTCCTCTTATTCAGACCAGGTCATATCCTCCTCCTTTTCAGACAAGGTCATATCCTCCTCCTATACAGACCAGGTCATATCCTCCTCTTATTCAGACCAGGTCATATCCTCCTATTCAGACCAGGTCAAATCCTCCTCCTATACAGACATGGTCATATCCTCCTATACAGACCAGGTCATATCCTCCTCCTATTCAGACAAGGTCATATCCTCCTCCCATTCAGACCAGGTCATATCCTCATTTACAGACCAGGTCATATCCTCCTCTTATTCAGACCAGGTCATATCCTCCTATACAGACAAGGTTATATCCTCCTCCTATTCAGACCAGGTCATATCCTCCTCCTATTCAGACCAGGTCATATCCTCCTATTCAGACCAGGTCATATCCTCCTCCTATTCAGACCAGGTCATATTCTCCTCCTATACAGACCAGGTCATATCCTCCTCCTATTCAGACCAGGTCATATCCTCCTATTCAGACCAGGTCATATCCTCCTCCTATTCAGACCAGGTCATATCCTCCTCCTATACAGACCAGGTCATATCCTCCTCCTATTCAGACAAGGGCATATCCTCTTCCAATACAGACAAGGTCATATCCTCCTCCTATTCAGACCAGGTCATATCCTCCTATTCAGACCAGGTCATATCCTCCTCCTATACAGACCAGGTCATATCCTCCTCCTATACAGACCAGGTCATATCCTCCTCTTATTCAGACCAGGTCATATCCTCCTATTCAGACCAGGTCATATCCTCCTCCAATACAGACCAGGTCATATCGTCCTATACAGACCAGGTCATATCCTCCTCCTATTCAGACCAGGACATATCCTCCTCCTATTCAGACCAGGTCATATCCTCCTATACAGACCAGGTCATATCCTCCTCCTATTCAGACCAGGTCATATCCTCCTATACAGACCAGGTCATATCCTCCTATACAGACCAGGTCATATCCTCCTATACAGACCAGGTCATATCCTCCTCCTATTCAGACCAGGTCATATCCTCCTATACAGACCAGGTCATGTCCTCCTATACAGACCAGGTCATATCCTCCTCCTATTCAGACCAGGTCATATCCTCCTCCTATTCAGACCAGGTCATATCCTCCTATACAGACCAGGTCATATCCTCCTATAGAGACCAGGTCATATCCTCCTCCTATTCAGACCAGGTCATATCCTCCTCCTATTCAGACCAGGTCATATCCTCCTATTCAGACCAGGTCATATCCTCCTCCTTTTCAGACCAGGTTATATCCTCCTCCTATACAGACCAGGTCATATCCTCCTCCTATTCAGACAAGGGCATATCCTCTTCCAATACAGACAAGGTCATATCCTCCTCCTATTCAGACCAGGTCATATCCTCCTATTCAGACCAGGTCATATCCTCCTATTCAGACCAGGTCATATCCTCCTCCTATACAGACCAGGTCATATCCTCCTCTTATTCAGACCAGGTCATATCCTCCTATTCAGACCAGGTCATATCCTCCTCCTATACAGACCAGGTCATATCCTCCTCCTATACAGACCAGGTCATATCCTCTGCTTATTCAGACCAGGTCATATCCTCCTATTCAGACCAGGTCATATCCTCCTCCTATACAGACCAGGTCATATCGTCCTATACAGACCAGGTCATATCCTCCTCCTATTCAGACCAGGACATATCCTCCTCCTATTCAGACCAGGACATATCCTCCTCCTATTCAGACCAGGTCATATCCTCGTATTCAGACCAGGTCATATCCTCCTATACAGACCAGGTCATATCCTCCTCCTATTCAGACCAGGTCATATCCTCCTATACAGACCAGGTCATATCCTCCTATACAGACCAGGTCATATCCTCCTCCTATTCAGACCAGGTCATATCCTCCTATACAGACCAGGTCATATCCTCCTCCTATTCAGACCAGGTCATATCCTCCTCCTATTCAGACCAGGTCATATCCTCCTATACAGACCAGGTCATATCCTCCTATACAGACCAGGTCATATCCTCCTCCTATTCAGACCAGGTCATATCCTCCTCCTATTCAGACCAGGTCATATCCTCCTATTCAGACCAGGTCATATCCTCCTCCTATTCAGACCAGGTTATATCCTCCTCCTATACAGACCAGGTCATATCCTCCTCCTATTCAGACAAGGGCATATCCTCTTCCAATACAGACAAGGTCATATCCTCCTCCTATTCAGACCAGGTCATATCCTCCTATTCAGACCAGGTCATATCCTCCTCCTATACAGACCAGGTCATATCCTCCTCTTATTCAGACCAGGTCATATCCTCCTATTCAGACCAGGTCATATCCTCCTCCTATACAGACCAGGTCATATCGTCCTATACAGACCAGGTCATATCCTCCTCCTATTCAGACCAGGACATATCCTCCTCCTATTCAGACCAGGTCATATCCTCCTATTCAGACCAGGTCATATCCTCCTATACAGACCAGATCATATCCTCCTCCTATTCAGACCAGGTCATATCCTCCTATACAGACCAGGTCATATCCTCCTATACAGACCAGGTCATATCCTCCTATACAGACCAGTTTTTATCCTCCTATACAGACCAGGTCATATCCTCCTCCTATTCAGACCAGGTCATATCCTCCTATACAGACCAGGTCATGTCCTCCTATACAGACCAGGTCATGTCCTCTTATACAGACCAGGTCATATCCTCCTCCTATTCAGACCAGGTCATATCCTCCTATACAGACCAGGTCATATCCTCCTCCTATTCAGACCAGGTCATATCCTCCTCCTATTCAGACCAGGTCATATCCTCCTCCTATTCAGACCAGGTCATATCCTCCTAACTATTCAGACCAGGTCATATCCTCCTCCTATTCAGACCAGGTCATATCCTCCTATTCAGACCAGGTTATATCCTCCTATTCAGAGTAGGTCATATCCTCCTATTCAGAGTAGGTCATATCCTCCTATTCAGACAAGGTCATATCCTCCTATTCAGACCAGGTCATATCCTCCTATTCAGACCAGGTCACATCCACCTATACATACCAGGTCATATCCTCCTATTCAGACCAGGTCATATCCTCCTATTCAGACCAAGTCATATCCTCCTCCTATTCAGACCAGGTCATATCCTCCTCCTATACAGACAAGTTCACATCCTCCTATTCAGACCAGGTCATATCCTCCTATTCAGACCAGGTCATGTCCTACTATACAGACCAGGTCATATCCTCCTCCTATTCAGACCAGGTCATATCCTCCTATACAGACCAGGTCATATCCTCCTCCTATTCAGACCAGGTCATATCCTCCTCCTATTCAGACCAGGTCATTACCTCCTCCTATTCAGACCAGGTCATATCCTCCTCCTATTCAGACCAGGTCATATCCTCCTCCTATTCAGACCAGGTCATATCCTCCTATTCAGACCAGGTTATATCCTCCTATTCAGAGTAGGTCATATCCTCCTATTCAGAGTAGGTCATATCCTCCTATTCAGACAAGGTCATATCCTCCTATTCAGACCAGGTCATATCCTCCTTTTCAGACCAGGTCACATCCACCTATACATTCCAGGTCAAATCCTCCTATTCAGACCAGGTCATATCCTCCTATTCAGACCAGGTCATATCCTCCTCCTATTCAGACCAGGTCATATCCTCCTCCTATACAGACAAGTTCACATCCTCCTATTCAGACCAGGTCACATCCTCCTATTCAGACCAGGTCATATCCTCCTATTCAGACCAGGACATATCCTCCTCCTATTCAGACCAGGTAATATCCTCCTAATCAGACCAGGTCACATCCTCCTATTCAGACCAGGTCATATCCTCCTATTCAGACCAGGTCATATCCTCCTATTCAGACCAGGACATATCCTCCTCCTATACAGACCAGGTCATATCCTCCTCCTATTCAGACCAGGTCATAACCTCCTATTCAGACCAGGTCATATCCTCCTATACAGACCAGGTCATTAACTCCTCCTATTCAGACCAGGTCATATCCTCCTATACAGACCAGGTCATATCCACCTCCTATTCAGACCAGGTCAAATCCTCCTATACAGACCAGGTCATATCCTCCTATACAGACCAGGTCATATCCTCCTCCTATTCAGACCAGGTCATATCCTCCTCCTATTCAGACCAGGTCATATCCTCCTCCTATTCAGACCAGGTCATATCCTCCTCCTATTCAGACCAGGTCATATCCTCCTCCTATTCAGACCAGGTCATATCCTCCTCCTATTCAGACCAGGTCATATCCTCCTCCTATTCAGACCAGGTCATATCCTCCTCTTATTCAGACCAGGTCATATCCTCCTATTCAGACCAGGTCATATCCTCCTCCTATACAGACCAGGTCATATCGTCCTATACAGACCAGGTCATATCCTCCCCCTATTCAGACCAGGACATATCCTCCTCCTATTCAGACCAGGTCATATCCTCCTATTCAGACCAGGTCATATCCTCCTATACAGACCAGGTCATATCCTCCTCCTATTCAGACCAGGTCATATCCTCCTATACAGACCAGGTCATATCCTCCTATACAGACCAGGTCATATCCTCCTATACAGACCAGTTTTTATCCTCCTATACGGACCAGGTCATATCCTCCTCCTATTCAGACCAGGTCATATCCTCCTATACAGACCAGGTCATATCCTCCTCCTATTCAGACCAGGTCATATCCTCCTCCTATTCAGACCAGGTCATATCCTCCTCCTATTCAGACCAGGTCATATCCTCCTCCTATTCAGACCAGGTCATATCCTCCTCCTATTCAGACCAGGTCATATCCTCCTATTCAGACCAGGTTATATCCTCCTATTCAGAGTAGGTCATATCCTCCTATTCAGAGTAGGTCATATCCTCCTATTCAGACAAGGTCATATCCTCCTATTCAGACCAGGTCATATCCTCCTATTCAGACCAGGTCACATCCACCTATACATACCAGGTCATATCCTCCTATTCAGACCAGGTCATATCCTCCTATTCAGACCAGGTCATATCCTCCTCCTATTCAGACCAGGTCATATCCTCCTCCTATACAGACAAGTTCACATCCTCCTATTCAGACCAGGTCATATCCTCCTATTCAGACCAGGTCATGTCCTCCTATACAGACCAGGTCATATCCTCCTATTCAGACCAGGTCATATCCTCCTATACAGACCAGGTCATATCCTCCTCCTATTCAGACCAGGTCAAATCCTCCTCCTATTCAGACCAGGTCATATCCTCCTCCTATTCAGACCAGGTCATATCCTCCTCCTATTCAGACCAGGTCATATCCTCCTCCTATTCAGACCAGGTCATATCCTCCTCCTATTCAGACCAGGTCATATCCTCCTATTCAGACCAGGTTATATCCTCCTATTCAGAGTAGGTCATATCCTCCTATTCAGAGTAGGTCATATCCTCCTATTCAGACAAGGTCATATCCTCCTATTCAGACCAGGTCATATCCTCCTTTTCAGACCAGGTCACATCCACCTATACATACCAGGTCATATCCTCCTATTCAGACCAGGTCATATCCTCCTATTCAGACCAGGTCATATCCTCCTCCTATTCAGACCAGGTCATTTCCTCCTCCTATACAGACAAGTTCACATCCTCCTATTCAGACCAGGTCACATCCTCCTATTCAGACCAGGTCATATCCTCCTATTCAGACCAGGACATATCCTCCTCCTATTCAGACCAGGTAATATCCTCCTAATCAGACCAGGTCACATCCTCCTATTCAGACCAGGTCATATCCTCCTATTCAGACCAGGTCATATCCTCCTATTCAGACCAGGTCATATCCTCCTATTCAGACGAGGACATATCCTCCTCCTATACAGACCAGGTCATATCCTCCTCCTATTCAGACCAGGTCATATCCTCCTATTCAGACCAGGTCATATCCTCCTCCTATTCAGACCAGGTCATATCCTCCTCCTATTCAGACCAGGTCATATCCTCCTCCTATTCAGACCAGGTCATATCCTCCTCCTATTCAGACCAGGTCATATCCTCCTCCTATTCAGACCAGGTCATATCCTCCTATTCAGACCAGGTTATATCCTCCTATTCAGAGTAGGTCATATCCTCCTATTCAGAGTAGGTCATATCCTCCTATTCAGACAAGGTCATATCCTCCTATTCAGACCAGGTCATATCCTCCTATTCAGACCAGGTCACATCCACCTATACATACCAGGTCATATCCTCCTATTCAGACCAGGTCATATCCTCCTATTCAGACCAGGTCATATCCTCCTCCTATTCAGACCAGGTCATATCCTCCTCCTATACAGACAAGTTCACATCCTCCTATTCAGACCAGGTCATATCCTCCTATTCAGACCAGGTCATATCCTCCTATACAGACCAGGTCATATCCTCCTATTCAGACCAGGTCATATCCTCCTATACAGACCAGGTCATATCCTCCTCCTATTCAGACCAGGTCATATCCTCCTCCTATTCAGACCAGGTCATATCCTCCTCCTATTCAGACCAGGTCATATCCTCCTCCTATTCAGACCAGGTCATATCCTCCTCCTATTCAGACCAGGTCATATCCTCCTCCTATTCAGACCAGGTCATATCCTCCTATTCAGACCAGGTTATATCCTCCTATTCAGAGTAGGTCATATCCTCCTATTCAGAGTAGGTCATATCCTCCTATTCAGACAAGGTCATATCCTCCTATTCAGACCAGGTCATATCCTCCTTTTCAGACCAGGTCACATCCACCTATACATACCAGGTCATATCCTCCTATTCAGACCAGGTCATATCCTCCTATTCAGACCAGGTCATATCCTCCTCCTATTCAGACCAGGTCATATCCTCCTCCTATACAGACAAGTTCACATCCTCCTATTCAGACCAGGTCACATCCTCCTATTCAGACCAGGTCATATCCTCCTATTCAGACCAGGACATATCCTCCTCCTATTCAGACCAGGTAATATCCTCCTAATCAGACCAGGTCACATCCTCCTATTCAGACCAGGTCATATCCTCCTATTCAGACCAGGTCATATCCTCCTATTCAGACCAGGTCATATCCTCCTATTCAGACGAGGACATATCCTCCTCCTATACAGACCAGGTCATATCCTCCTCCTATTCAGACCAGGTCATAACCTCCTATTCAGACCAGGTCATATCCTCCTATACAGACCAGGTCATTAACTCCTCCTATTCAGACCAGGTCATATCCTCCTAAACAGACCAGGTCATATCCACCTCCTATTCAGACCAGGTCAAATCCTCCTATACAGACCAGGTCATATCCTCCTATACAGACCAGGTCATATCCTCCTCCTATTCAGACCAGGTCATATCCTCCTATACAGACCAGGTCATATCCTCCTCCTATTCAGACCAGGTCATATCCTCCTCCTATTCAGACCAGGTCATATCCTCCTCCTATTCAGACCAGGTCATATCCTCCTCCTATTCAGACCAGGTCATATCCTCCTCCTATTCAGACCAGGTCATATCCTCCTATTCAGACCAGGTTATATCCTCCTATTCAGAGTAGGTCATATCCTCCTATTCAGAGTAGGTTTTATCCTCCTATTCAGACAAGGTCATATCCTCCTATTCAGACCAGGTCAGATCCTCCTATTCAGACCAGGTCACATCCACCTATACATACCAGTTTAAATCCTCCTATTCAGACCAGGTCATATCCTCCTATTCAGACCAGGTCATATCCTCCTCCTATTCAGACCAGGTCATATCCTCCTCCTATACAGACAAGTTCACATCCTCCTCCTATTCAGACCAGGTCATATCCTCCTATTCAGACCAGGTCATATCCTCCTATTCAGACCAGGACATATCCTCCTCCTATTCAGACCAGGTAATATCCTCCTAATCAGACCAGGTCACATCCTCCTATTCAGACCAGGTCATATCCTCCTATTCAGACCAGGTCATATCCTCCTATTCAGACCAGGACATATCCTCCTCCTATACAGACCAGGTCATATCCTCCTCCTATTCAGACCAGGTCATAACCTCCTATTCAGACCAGGTCATATCCTCCTATACAGACCAGGTCATTAACTCCTCCTATTCAGACCAGGTCATATCCTCCTATACAGACCAGGTCATATCCACCTCCTATTCAGACCAGGTCAAATCCTCCTATACAGACCAGGTCATATCCTCCTATTCAGACCAGGACATATCCTCCTCCTATTCAGACCAGGTAATATCCTCCTAATCAGACCAGGTCACATCCTCCTATTCAGACCAGGTCATATCCTCCTATTCAGACCAGGTCATATCCTCCTATTCAGACCAGGTCATATCCTCCTATTCAGACCAGGACATATCCTCCTCCTATACAGACCAGGTCATATCCTCCTCCTATTCAGACCAGGTCATAACCTCCTATTCAGACCAGGTCATATCCTCCTATACAGACCAGGTCATTAACTCCTCCTATTCAGACCAGGTCATATCCTCCTATACAGACCAGGTCATATCCACCTCCTATTCAGACCAGGTCAAATCCTCCTATACAGACCAGGTCATATCCTCCTATACAGACCAGGTCATATCCTCCTCCTATTCAGACCAGGTCATATCCTCCTATACAGACCAGGTCATATCCTCCTCCTATTCAGACCAGGTCATATCCTCCTCCTATTCAGACCAGGTCATATCCTCCTCCTATTCAGACCAGGTCATATCCTCCTCCTATTCAGACCAGGTCATATCCTCCTCCTATTCAGACCAGGTCATATCCTCCTCCTATTCAGACCAGGTCATATCCTCCTCCTATTCAGACCAGGTCATATCCTCCTATTGAGACCAGGTTATATCCTCCTATTCAGAGTAGGTCATATCCTCCTATTCAGAGTAGGTCATATCCTCCTATTCAGACAAGGTCATATCCTCCTATTCAGACCAGGTCATATCCTCCTTTTCAGACCAGGTCACATCCACCTATACATACCAGGTCATATCCTCCTATTCAGACCAGGTCATATCCTCCTATTCAGACCAGGTCATATCCTCCTCCTATTCAGACCAGGTCATATCCTCCTCCTATACAGACAAGTTCACATCCTCCTATTCAGACCAGGTCACATCCTCCTATTCAGACCAGGTCATATCCTCCTATTCAGACCAGGACATATCCTCCTCCTATTCAGACCAGGTAATATCCTCCTAATCAGACCAGGTCACATCCTCCTATTCAGACCAGGTCATATCCTCCTATTCAGACCAGGTCATATCCTCCTATTCAGACCAGGTCATATCCTCCTATTCAGACGAGGACATATCCTCCTCCTATACAGACCAGGTCATATCCTCCTCCTATTCAGACCAGGTCATAACCTCCTATTCAGACCAGTTCATATCCTCCTATACAGACCAGGTCATTAACTCCTCCTATTCAGACCAGGTCATATCCTCCTATACAGACCAGGTCATATCCACCTCCTATTCAGACCAGGTCAAATCCTCCTATACAGACCAGGTCATATCCTCCTATACAGACCAGGTCATATCCTCCTCCTATTCAGACCAGGTCATATCCTCCTATACAGACCAGGTCATATCCTCCTCCTATTCAGACCAGGTCATATCCTCCTCCTATTCAGACCAGGTCATATCCTCCTCCTATTCAGACCAGGTCATATCCTCCTCCTATTCAGACCAGGTCATATCCTCCTCCTATTCAGACCAGGTCATATCCTCCTATTCAGACCAGGTCATATCCTCCTATTCAGACCAGGTCATATCCTCCTATTCAGACGAGGACATATCCTCCTCCTATACAGACCAGGTCATATCCTCCTCCTATTCAGACCAGGTCATAACCTCCTATTCAGACCAGTTCATATCCTCCTATACAGACCAGGTCATTAACTCCTCCTATTCAGACCAGGTCATATCCTCCTATACAGACCAGGTCATATCCACCTCCTATACAGACCAGGTCAAATCCTCCTATACAGACCAGGTCATATCCTCCTATACAGACCAGGTCATATCCTCCTCCTATTCAGACCAGGTCATATCCTCCTATACAGACCAGGTCATATCCTCCTCCTATTCAGACCAGGTCATATCCTCCTCCTATTCAGACCAGGTCATATCCTCCTCCTATTCAGACCAGGTCATATCCTCCTCCTATTCAGACCAGGTCATATCCTCCTCCTATTCAGACCAGGTCATATCCTCCTATTCAGACCAGGTTATATCCTCCTATTCAGAGTAGGTCATATCCTCCTATTCAGAGTAGGTCATATCCTCCTATTCAGACAAGGTCATATCCTCCTATTCAGACCAGGTCATATCCTCCTTTTCAGACCAGGTCACATCCACCTATACATACCAGGTCATATCCTCCTATTCAGACCAGGTCATATCCTCCTATTCAGACCAGGTCATATCCTCCTCCTATTCAGACCAGGTCATATCCTCCTCCTATACAGACAAGTTCACATCCTCCTATTCAGACCAGGTCACATCCTCCTATTCAGACCAGGTCATATCCTCCTATTCAGACCAGGACATATCCTCCTCCTATTCAGACCAGGTAATATCCTCCTAATCAGACCAGGTCACATCCTCCTATTCAGACCAGGTCATATCCTCCTTTTCAGACCAGGTCATATCCTCCTATTCAGACCAGGTCATATCCTCCTATTCAGACGAGGACATATCCTCCTCCTATACAGACCAGGTCATATCCTCCTCCTATTCAGACCAGGTCATAACCTCCTATTCAGACCAGTTCATATCCTCCTATACAGACCAGGTCATTAACTCCTCCTATTCAGACCAGGTCATATCCTCCTATACAGACCAGGTCATATCCACCTCCTATTCAGACCAGGTCAAATCCTCCTATACAGACCAGGTCATATCCTCCTATACAGACCAGGTCATATCCTCCTCCTATTCAGACCAGGTCATATCCTCCTATACAGACCAGGTCATATCCTCCTCCTATTCAGACCAGGTCATATCCTCCTCCTATTCAGACCAGGTCATATCCTCCTCCTATTCAGACCAGGTCATATCCTCCTCCTATTCAGACCAGGTCATATCCTCCTCCTATTCAGACCAGGTCATATCCTCCTATTCAGACCAGGTTATATCCTCCTATTCAGAGTAGGTCATATCCTCCTATTCAGACAAGGTCATATCCTCCTATTCAGACAAGGTCATATCCTCCTATTCAGACCAGGTCAGATCCTCCTATTCAGACCAGGTCACATCCACCTATACATACCAGGTCATATCCTCCTATTCAGACCAGGTCATATCCTCCTATTCAGACCAGGTCATATCCTCCTCCTATTCAGACCAGGTCATATCCTCCTCCTATACAGACAAGTTCACATCCTCCTATTCAGACCAGGTCATATCCTCCTATTCAGACCAGGTCATATCCTCCTTTTCAGACCAGGACATATCCTCCTCCTATACAGACCAGGTCATATCCTCCTCCTATTCAGACCAGGTCATAACCTCCTATTCAGACCAGGTCATATCCTCCTATACAGACCAGGTCATTAACTCCTCCTATTCAGACCAGGTCATTTCCTCCTATACAGACCAGGTCATATCCACCTCCTATTCAGACCAGGTCAAATCCTCCTATACAGACCAGGTCATATCCTCCTATTCAGACCAGGACATATTCTCCTCCTATTCAGACCAGGTAATATCCTCCTAATCAGACCAGGTCACATCCTCCTATTCAGACCAGGTCATATCCTCCTATTCAGACCAGGTCATATCCTCCTATTCAGACCAGGTCATATCCTCCTATTCAGACCAGGACATATCCTCCTCCTATACAGACCAGGTCATATCCTCCTCCTATTCAGACCAGGTCATAACCTCCTATTCAGACCAGGTCATATCCTCCTATACAGACCAGGTCATTAACTCCTCCTATTCAGACCAGGTCATATCCTCCTATACAGACCAGGTCATATCCACCTCCTATTCAGACCAGGTCAAATCCTCCTATACAGACCAGGTCATATCCTCCTATACAGACCAGGTCATATCCTCCTCCTATTCAGACCAGGTCATATCCTCCTATACAGACCAGGTCATATCCTCCTCCTATTCAGACCAGGTCATATCCTCCTCCTATTCAGACCAGGTCATATCCTCCTCCTATTCAGACCAGGTCATATCCTCCTCCTATTCAGACCAGGTCATATCCTCCTCCTATTCAGACCAGGTCATATCCTCCTATTCAGACCAGGTTATATCCTCCTATTCAGAGTAGGTCATATCCTCCTATTCAGAGTAGGTCATATCCTCCTATTCAGACAAGGTCATATCCTCCTATTCAGACCAGGTCATATCCTCCTATTCAGACCAGGTCACATCCACCTATACATACCAGGTCATATCCTCCTATTCAGACCAGGTCATATCCTCCTATTCAGACCAGGTCATATCCTCCTCCTATTCAGACCAGGTCATATCCTCCTCCTATACAGACAAGTTCACATCCTCCTATTCAGACCAGGTCATATCCTCCTATTCAGACCAGGTCATATCCTCCTATTCAGACCAGGACATATCCTCCTCCTATTCAGACCAGGTAATATCCTCCTAATCAGACCAGGTCACATCCTCCTATTCAGACCAGGTCATATCCTCCTGTTCAGACCAGGTCATATCCTCCTATTCAGACCAGGACATATCCTCCTCCTATACAGACCAGGTCATATCCTCCTCCTATTCAGACCAGGTCATAACCTCCTATTCAGACCAGGTCATATCCTCCTATACAGACCAGGTCATTAACTCCTCCTATTCAGACCAGGTCATATCCTCCTATACAGACCAGGTCATATCCACCTCCTATTCAGACCAGGTCAAATCCTCCTATACAGACCAGGTCATATCCTCCTATACAGACCAGGTCATATCCTCCTCCTATTCAGACCAGGTCATATCCTCCTCCTATTCAGACCAGGTCATATCCTCCTCCTATTCAGACCAGGTCATATCCTCCTCCTACTCAGACCAGGTCATATCCTCCTCCTATTCAGACCAGGTCATATCCTCCTCCTATTCAGACCAGGTCATATCCTCCTCCTATTCAGACCAGGTCATATCCTCCTCCTATACAGACCAGGTCATATCCTCCTCTTATTCAGACCAGGACATATCCTCCTATTCAGACCAGGTCATATCCTCCTCCTATACAGACCAGGTCATATCGTCCTATACAGACCAGGTCATATCCTCCTCCTATTCAGACCAGGACATATCCTCCTCCTATTCAGACCAGGTCATATCCTCCTATTCAGACCAGGTCATATCCTCCTATACAGACCAGGTCATATCCTCCTCCTATTCACACCAGGTCATATCCTCCTATACAGACCAGGTCATATCCTCCTATACAGACCAGGTCATATCCTCCTATACAGACCAGTTTTTATCCTCCTATACGGACCAGGTCATATCCTCCTCCTATTCAGACCAGGTCATATCCTCCTACACAGACCAGGTCATGTCCTCCTATACAGACCAGGTCATGTCCTCCTATACAGACCAGGTCATATCCTCCTCCTATTCAGACCAGGTCATATCCTCCTATACAGACCAGGTCATATCCTCCTCCTATTCAGACCAGGTCATATCCTCCTCCTATTCAGACCAGGTCATATCCTCCTCCTATTCAGACCAGGTCATATCCTCCTCCTATTCAGACCAGGTCATATCCTCCTATTCAGACCAGGTTATATCCTCCTATTCAGAGTAGGTCATATCCTCCTATTCAGAGTAGGTCATATCCTCCTATTCAGACAAGGTCATATCCTCCTATTCAGACCAGGTCATATCCTCCTATTCAGACCAGGTCACATCCACCTATACATACCAGGTCATATCCTCCTATTCAGACCAGGTCATATCCTCCTATTCAGACCAGGTCATATCCTCCTCCTATTCAGACCAGGTCATATCCTCCTCCTATACAGACAAGTTCACATCCTCCTATTCAGACCAGGTCATATCCTCCTATTCAGACCAGGTCATGTCCTCCTATACAGACCAGGTCATATCCTCCTCCTATTCAGACCAGGTCATATCCTCCTATACAGACCAGGTCATATCCTCCTCCTATTCAGACCAGGTCATATCCTCCTCCTATTCAGACCAGGTCATATCCTCCTCCTATTCAGACCAGGTCATATCCTCCTCCTATTCAGACCAGGTCATATCCTCCTCCTATTCAGACCAGGTCATATCCTCCTATTCAGACCAGGTTATATCCTCCTATTCAGAGTAGGTCATATCCTCCTATTCAGAGTAGGTCATATCCTCCTATTCAGACCAGGTCACATCCACCTATACATACCAGGTCATATCCTCCTATTCAGACCAGGTCATATCCTCCTATTCAGACCAGGTCATATCCTCCTCCTATTCAGACCAGGTCATATCCTCCTCCTATACAGACAAGTTCACATCCTCCTATTCAGACCAGGTCATATCCTCCTATTCAGACCAGGTCATATCCTCCTATTTAGACCAGGACATATCCTCCTCCTATTCAGACCAGGTAATATCCTCCTAATCAGACCAGGTCACATCCTCCTATTCAGACCAGGTCATATCCTCCTATTCAGACCAGGTCACATCCTCCTATTCAGACCAGGTCACATCCTCCTATTCAGACCAGGTCATATACTCCTCCTATACAGACAAGGTCACATCCTCCTAATCAGACCAGGTCACATCCTCCTATACAGACCAGGTCATATCCTCCTCCTATTCAGACCAGGTCATATCCTCCTCCTATTCAGACCAGGTCATATCCTCCTCCTATCAGACCAGGTCATATACTCCTCCTATTCAGACCAGGTCATATCCTCCTATACAGACCAGGTCATATCCTCCTCCTATTCAGACCAGGTCAAATCCTCCTATACAGACCAGGTCATATCCTCCTATACAGACCAGGTCATATCCTCCTCCTATTCAGACCAGGTCAAATCCTCCTCCTATTCAGACCAGGTCACATCCTCCTATACAGACCAGGTCATATCCTCCTCCTATTCAGACCAGGTCAAATCCTCCTATACAGACCAGGTCATATCCTCCTATTCAGACCAGGTCATATCCTCCTATTCAGACCAGGTCATATCCTCCTATTCAGACCAGGTCATATCCTCCTCCTATACAGACCAGGTCATATCCTCCTATACAGACCAGGTCATATCCTCCTCCAATTCAGACCAGGTCATATCCTCCTCCAATACAGACCAGGTCATATCCTCCTATTCAGAGTAGGTCATATCCTCCTATTCAGAGTAGGTCATATCCTCCTATTCAGACCAGGTCATATCCTCCTATTCAGACCAGGTCATATCCTCCTATTCAGACCAGGTCACATCCACCTATACATACCAGGTCATATCCTCCTATTCAGACCAGGTCATATCCTCCTATTCAGACCAGGTCATATCCTCCTATTCAGACCAGGTCATATCCTCCTCCTACACAGACCAGGTCATATCCTCCTCCTATTCAGACCAGGTCATATCCTCCTATACAGACCAGGTCATATCCTCCTATACAGACCAGGTCATATCCTCCTCCTATACAGACCAGGTCATATCCTCCTTCTATTCAGACCAGGTCATATCCTCCTATTCAGACCAGGTCATATCCTCCTATACAGACCAGGTCATATCCTCCTATTGAGACCAGGTCATATCCTCCTAATCAGACCAGGTCACATCCTCCTCCTATTCAGACCAGGTCATATACTCCTCCTATTCAGACCAGGTCATATACTCTTCCTATTCAGACCAGGTCATATACTCCTCCTATTCAGACCAGGTCATATCCTCCTCCTATACAGACCAGGTCATATCCTCCTCCTATTCAGACCAGGTCATATCCTCCTCCTATTGAGACCAGGTCATATCCTCCTCCTATACAGACCAGGTCATATCCTCCTTCTATACAGTCCAGGTCATATCCTCCTCCTATACAGACCAGGTCATATCCTTCCTATTCAGACCAGGTCACATCCTCCTCCTATTCAGACCATGTCATATACTCCTCCTATTCAGACCAGGTCATATCCTCCTCCCATTCAGACCAGGTCATATACTCCTCCTATACAGACCAGGTCATATCCTCCGCCTATACAGACCAGGTCATATCCTCCTCCTATACAGACCAGGTCATATCCTCCTCCTATACAGACCAGGTCATATCCTCCTCCTATACAGACCAGGTCATATCCTCCTCCTATACAGACCAGGTCATATCCTCCTCCTATACAGACCAGGTCATATCCTCCTCCTATACAGACCAGGTCATATCCTCCTCCTATACAGACCAGGTCATATCCTCCTCCTATTCAGACCAGGTCATATCCTCCTCCTATTCAGACCAGGTCATATCCTCCTCCTATTCAGACCAGGTCATATCCTCCTCCTATACAGACCAGGTCATATCCTCCTATATAGACCAGGTCATATCCTCCTATACAGACCAGGTCATATCCTCCTATTCAGACCAGGTCACATCCTCCTCCTAATCAGACCAGGTCACATCCTCCTCCTATACAGACCAGGTCATATCCTCCTCCTATTCAGACCAGGTCATATCCTCCTCCTATACAGACCAGGACATATCCTCCTCCTATACAGACCAGGTCATATCCTCCTCCTATACAGACCAGGTCATATCCTCCTCCTATACAGACCAGGTCATATCTTCCTCCTATACAGACCAGGTCATATCCTCCTCCTATTCAGACCAGGTCATATCCTCCTCCTATTCAGACCAGGTCATATCCTCCTCCTATTCAGACCAGGTCATATACTCCTCCTATTCAGACCAGGTCATATCCTCCTATACAGACCAGGTCATATCCTCCTCCTATTCAGACCAGGTCAAATCCTCCTATACAGACCAGGTCATATCCTCCTATACAGACCAGGTCATATCCTCCTCCTATTCAGACCAGGTCAAATCCTCCTCCTATTCAGACCAGGTCACATCCTCCTATACAGACCAGGTCATATCCTCCTCCTATTCAGACCAGGTCAAATCCTCCTATACAGACCAGGTCATATCCTCCTATTCAGACCAGGTCATATCCTCATATTCAGACCAGGTCATATCCTCCTCCTATTCAGACCAGGTCATATCCTCCTCCTATACAGACCAGGTCATATCCTCCTATACAGACCAGGTCATATCCTCCTCCAATTCAGACCAGGTCATATCCTCCTCCAATACAGACCAGGTCATATCCTCCTATTCAGAGTAGGTCATATCCTCCTATTCAGACCAGGTCATATCCTCCTATTCAGAGTAGGTCATATCCTCCTATTCAGACCAGGTCATATCCTCCTATTCAGACCAGGTCATATCCTCCTATTCAGACCAGGTCACATCCACCTATACATACCAGGTCATATCCTCCTATTCAGACCAGGTCATATCCTCCTATTCAGACCAGGTCATATCCTCCTCCTACACAGACCAGGTCATATCCTCCTCCTATTCAGACCAGGTCATATCCTCCTATACAGACCAGGTCATATCCTCCTCCTATACAGACCAGGTCATATCCTCCTCCTATTCAGACCAGGTCATATCCTCCTATTCAGACCAGGTCATATCCTCCTATACAGACCAGGTCATATCCTCCTATTGAGACCAGGTCATATCCTCCTAATCAGACCAGGTCACATCCTCCTCCTATTCAGACCAGGTCATATACTCCTCCTATTCAGACCAGGTCATATACTCTTCCTATTCAGACCAGGTCATATACTCCTCCTATACAGACAAGTTCACATCCTCCTATTCAGACCAGGTCATATCCTCCTATTCAGACCAGGTCATATCCTCCTATTTAGACCAGGACATATCCTCCTCCTATTCAGACCAGGTAATATCCTCCTAATCAGACCAGGTCACATCCTCCTATTCAGACCAGGTCATATCCTCCTATTCAGACCAGGTCACATCCTCCTATTCAGACCAGGTCACATCCTCCTATTCAGACCAGGTCATATCCTCCTCCTATACAGACAAGGTCACATCCTCCTAATCAGACCAGGTCACATCCTCCTATACAGACCAGGTCATATCCTCCTCCTATTCAGACCAGGTCATATCCTCCTCCTATTCAGACCAGGTCATATCCTCCTCCTATCAGACCAGGTCATATACTCCTCCTATTCAGACCAGGTCATATCCTCCTATACAGACCAGGTCATATCCTCCTCCTATTCAGACCAGGTCAAATCCTCCTATACAGACCAGGTCATTTCCTCCTATACAGACCAGGTCATATCCTCCTCCTATTCAGACCAGGTCAAATCCTCCTCCTATTCAGACCAGGTCACATCCTCCTATGCAGACCAGGTCATATCCTCCTCCTATTCAGACCAGGTCAAATCCTCCTATACAGACCAGGTCATATCCTCCTATTCAGACCAGGTCATATCCTCCTATTCAGACCAGGTCATATCCTCCTATTCAGACCAGGTCATATCCTCCTCCTATACAGACCAGGTCATATCCTCCTATACAGACCAGGTCATATCCTCCTCCAATTCAGACCAGGTCATATCCTCCTCCAATACAGACCAGGTCATATCCTCCTATTCAGAGTAGGTCATATCCTCCTATTCAGAGTAGGTCATATCCTCCTATTCAGACCAGGTCATATCCTCCTATTCAGACCAGGTCATATCCTCCTATTCAGACCAGGTCACATCCACCTATACATACCAGGTCATATCCTCCTATTCAGACCAGGTCATATCCTCCTATTCAGACCAGGTCATATCCTCCTCCTACACAGACCAGGTCATATCCTCCTCCTATTCAGACCAGGTCATATCCTCCTATACAGACCAGGTCATATCCTCCTATACAGACCAGGTCATATCCTCCTCCTATACAGACCAGGTCATATCCTCCTTCTATTCAGACCAGGTCATATCCTCCTATTCAGACCAGGTCATATCCTCCTATACAGACCAGGTCATATCCTCCTATTGAGACCAGGTCATATCCTCCTAATCAGACCAGGTCACATCCTCCTCCTATTCAGACCAGGTCATATACTCCTCCTATTCAGACCAGGTCATATACTCTTCCTATTCAGACCAGGTCATATACTCCTCCTATTCAGACCAGGTCATATCCTCCTCCTATACAGACCAGGTCATATCCTCCTCCTATTCAGACCAGGTCATATCCTCCTCCTATTGAGACCAGGTCATATCCTCCTCCTATACAGACCAGGTCATATCCTCCTTCTATACAGTCCAGGTCATATCCTCCTCCTATACAGACCAGGTCATATCCTTCCTATTCAGACCAGGTCACATCCTCCTCCTATTCAGACCATGTCATATACTCCTCCTATTCAGACCAGGTCATATCCTCCTCCCATTCAGACCAGGTCATATACTCCTCCTATACAGACCAGGTCATATCCTCCGCCTATACAGACCAGGTCATATCCTCCTCCTATACAGACCAGGTCATATCCTCCTCCTATACAGACCAGGTCATATCCTCCTCCTATACAGACCAGGTCATATCCTCCTCCTATACAGACCAGGTCATATCCTCCTCCTATACAGACCAGGTCACATCCTCCTCCTATACAGACCAGGTCATATCCTCCTCCTATACAGACCAGGTCATATCCTCCTCCTATTCAGACCAGGTCATATCCTCCTCCTATTCAGACCAGGTCATATCCTCCTCCTATTCAGACCAGGTCATATCCTCCTCCTATACAGACCAGGTCATATCCTCCTATATAGACCAGGTCATATCCTCCTATACAGACCAGGTCATATCCTCCTATTCAGACCAGGTCACATCCTCCTCCTAATCAGACCAGGTCACATCCTCCTCCTATACAGACCAGGTCATATCCTCCTCCTATTCAGACCAGGTCATATCCTCCTCCTATACAGACCAGGTCATATCCTCCTCCTATACAGACCAGGACATATCCTCCTCCTATACAGACCAGGTCATATCCTCCTCCTATACAGACCAGGTCATATCCTCCTCCTATACAGACCAGGTCATATCTTCCTCCTATACAGACCAGGTCATATCCTCCTCCTATTCAGACCAGGTCATATCCTCCTCCTATTCAGACCAGGTCATATCCTCCTCCTATTCAGACCAGGTCATATCCTCCTCCTATTCAGTCCAGGTCATATCCTCCTCCTATTCAGACCAGGTCACATCCTCCTATTCAGACCAGGTCATATCCTCCTATTCAGACCAGGTTATATCCTCCTATTCAGAGTAGGTCATATCCTCCTATTCAGAGTAGGTAATATCCTCCTATTCAGACCAGGTCATATCCTCCTATCCAGAGCAGGTCATATCCTCCTCTACATACCAGGTCATATCCTCCTATTCAGACCAGGACATATCCTATTCAGACCAGGTCATATCCTCCTCCTATACAGACCAGGTCTTATCCTCCTCCTATACAGACAAGGTCACATCCTCCTATTCAGACCAGGTCATATCCTCCTATACAGACCAGGTCATATCCTCCTCCTATACAGACAAGGTCACATCCTCCTATTCAGACCAGGTCACATCCTCCTATTCAGACCAGGTCATATCCTCCTCCTATACAGACAAGGTCACATCCTCCTAATCAGACCAGGTCACATCCTCCTATACAGACCAGGTCATATCCTCCTCCTATTCAGACCAGGTCATATCCTCCTCCTATTCAGACCAGGTCATATCCTCCTCCTAATCAGACCAGGTCATATACTCCTCCTATTCAGACCAGGTCATATCCTCCTATACAGACCAGGTCATATCCTCCTCCTATTCAGACCAGGTCAAATCCTCCTATACAGACCAGGTCATATCCTCCTATACAGACCAGGTCATATCCTCCTCCTATTCAGACCAGGTCAAATCCTCCTCCTATTCAGACCAGGTCACATCCTCCTATACAGACCAGGTCATATCCTCCTCCTATTCAGACCAGGTCAAATCCTCCTATACAGACCAGGTCATATCCTCCTATTCAGACCAGGTCATATCCTCATATTCAGACCAGGTCATATCCTCCTCCTATTCAGACCAGGTCATATCCTCCTCCTATACAGACCAGGTCATATCCTCCTATACAGACCAGGTCATATCCTCCTCCAATTCAGACCAGGTCATATCCTCCTCCAATACAGACCAGGTCATATCCTCCTATTCAGAGTAGGTCATATCCTCCTATTCAGACCAGGTCATATCCTCCTATTCAGAGTAGGTCATATCCTCCTATTCAGACCAGGTCATATCCTCCTATTCAGACCAGGTCATATCCTCCTATTCAGACCAGGTCACATCCACCTATACATACCAGGTCATATCCTCCTATTCAGACCAGGTCATATCCTCCTATTCAGACCAGGTCATATCCTCCTCCTACACAGACCAGGTCATATCCTCCTCCTATTCAGACCAGGTCATATCCTCCTATACAGACCAGGTCATATCCTCCTCCTATACAGACCAGGTCATATCCTCCTCCTACTCAGACCAGGTCATATCCTCCTATTCAGACCAGGTCATATCCTCCTATACAGACCAGGTCATATCCTCCTATTGAGACCAGGTCATATCCTCCTAATCAGACCAGGTCACATCCTCCTCCTATTCAGACCAGGTCATATACTCCTCCTATTCAGACCAGGTCATATACTCTTCCTATTCATACCAGGTCATATCCTCCTCCTATTCAGACCAGGTCATATCCTCCTCCTATACAGACCAGGTCATATCCTCCTCCTATTCAGACCAGGTCATATCCTCCTCCTATTGAGACCAGGTCATATCCTCCTATACAGACCAGGTCATATCCTCCTTCTATACAGTCCAGGTCATATCCTCCTCCTATACAGACCAGGTCATATCCTTCCTATTCAGACCAGGTCACATCCTCCTAATCAGACCAGGTCACATCCTCCTCCTATTCAGACCATGTCATATACTCCTCCTATTCAGACCAGGTCATATCCTCCTCCTATTCAGACCAGGTGATATTCTCCTCCTATTCAGACCAGGTCATATACTCCTCCTATTCAGACCAGGTCATATACTCCTCCTATTCAGACCAGGTCATATCCTCCTCCTATACAGACCAGGTCATATCCTCCTATTCAGACCAGGTCATATCCTCCTATTCAGACCAGGTCATATCCTCCTCCTATTCAGACCAGGTCATATCCTCCTCCTATTCAGACCAGGTCATATCCTCCTCCTATTCAGACCAGGTCATATCCTCCTCCTATACAGACCAGGTCATATCCTCCTCCTATTCAGACCAGGTCATATCCTCCTCCTATACAGACCAGGTCATATCCTCCTCCTATTCAGACCAGGTCATATCCTCCTCCTATACAGACCAGGTCATATCCTCCTATACAGACCAGGTCATATCCTCCTCCTATACAGACCAGGTCATATCATCCTATACAGACCAGGTCATATCCTCCTCCTATACAGACCAGGTCATATCCTCCTATTCAGACCAGGTCATATCCTCCTCCTATTCAGACCAGGTCATATCCTCCTCCTATACAGACCAGGTCATATCCTCCTCCTATTCAGACCAGGTCATATCCTCCTCCTATACAGACCAGGTCATATCCTCCTATACAGACCAGGTCATATCCTCCTCCTATACAGACCAGGTCATATCCTCCTATTCAGACCAGGTCATATCCTCCTATACAGACCAGGTCATATCCTCCTATACAGACCAGGTCATATCCTCCTATACAGACCAGGTCATATCCTCCTCCTATTCAGACCAGGTCATATCCTCCTCCTATTCAGACCAGGTCATATCCTCCTCCTATTCAGACCAGGTCATATCCTCCTCCTATTCAGACCAGGTCATATCCTCCTATACAGCTCAGGTCATATCCTCCTCCTATTCAGACCAGGTCATATCCTCCTCCTATTCAGACCAGGTCATATCCTCCTATTCAGACCAGGTCATATCCTCCTCCTATTCAGACCAGGTCATATCCTCCTATTCAGACCAGGTCATATCCTCCTCCAATACAGACCAGGTCATATCCTCCTCCTATTCAGACCAGGTCATATCCTCCTATTCAGACCAGGTCATATCCTCCTCCTATTCAGACCAGGTCATATCCTCCTATACAGCTCAGGTCATATCCTCCTCCTATTCAGACCAGGTCATATCCTCCTCCTATTCAGACCAGGTCATATCCTCCTATTCAGACCAGGTCATATCCTCCTCCTATTCAGACCACGTCATATCCTCCTATTCAGACCAGGTCATATCCTCCTCCAATACAGACCAGGTCATATCCTCCTCCTATTCAGACCAGGTCATATCCTCCTATTCAGACCAGGTCATATCCTCCTCCTATTCAGACCAGGTCATATCCTCCTATTCAGACCAGGTCATATCCTCCTATTCAGACCAGGTCATATCCTCCTATTCAGACCAGGTCATATCCTCCTATTCAGACCAGGTCATATCCTCCTATTCAGACCAGGTCAAATCCTCCTATTCAGACCAGGTCATATCCTCCTCCTATTCAGACCAGGTCATATCCTCATATTCAGACCAGGTCATATCCTCCTCCTATACAGACCAGGTCATATCCTCCTATTCAGA
>NC_074694.1:5941118-5948618 GCF_029448725.1 Salvelinus fontinalis | reverse complement strand
AGTGATCACTGAGATCCTGATTGAAAACAGCAGATGTGTATTTGGAGGGCAAGTTGGTCAGGATAATATCTATGAGGGTGCCCATGTTTACGGATTTAGGGTTGTACCTGGTGGGTTCCTTGATAATTTGTGCGAGATTGGGGGCATCTAGCTTAGATTGTAGGACTGCCGGGGTGTTAAAATATATCCCAGTTTAGGTCACCTAAAAGAACGAACTCTGAAGATAAATGGGGGGCAATCAATTCACATATGGTGTCCAGGGCACAGCTGGGAGCTGAGGAGGGTCTATAACAGGCGGCAACAGTGAGAGACTTATTTCTGGAGAGATTCATTTTTAAAATTAGAAGCTCAAACTGTTTGGGCATAGACCTGGAAAGTATGACAGAACTTTGCAGGCTATCTCTGCAGTAGATTGCAACTCCTCCCCCTTTGGCAGTTCTATCTTGACGGAAAATGTTGTAGTTGGGGATGGAAATCTCAGAATTTTTGGTGGCCTTCCTAAGCCAGAATTCAGACACGGCAAGGACATCCGGGTTGGCAGAGTGTGCTTAAGCAGTGAGTAAAACAAACTTAGGGAGGAGGCTTCTGATGTTAACATGCATGAAACAAAGGCTTTTACGGTCAAAGAAGTCAACAAATGAGAGCGCCTGGGGACACGCAGGGCCTGGGTTAACCTCCACAGCATCCGAGGAAAAGAGGAGGAGTAGGATGAGGGTACGACTAAAGGCTAGAAAAACTGGTCGTCTAGTGCGTTGGGGACAGAGAATAAAAGGAGCAGATTTCTGGGCGTGGTAGAATAGATTCAGGGCATAATGTACAGACAGGGGTATGGTGGGGTGCGGGTACAGTGGAGGTAAACCTAGGCATTGAGTGACGATAAGAGAGGTTGCATCTCTGGACGTCTAGTTTTGCTGGGTGAGGTGTGTGGGAGGTGGGACAAAAGAGGTATCTGAGGCATGTTGAGTGGGACTAGGGGATCTGCAGTGAACTAAAACAATGATAACTATTCTAAACAACAGTATACAAGGCATATTGACATTAGAGAGAGCCATAAAGCGAGGCATAAAGCAATCACAGGTGTTGATTGGGAGAGCTAGCTAAGACAACAACGGGTAAGACAACAGTTAATCAGCTAAGACAACAGCAGGTAAAATGCCGATGAATGGGCAGAGAGGGTCATTTAACTACACACAGGGCCTGAGTTCGAGGTTGGGGCCGACAGATAACAAAATAAACAAAATGGAGTACCGTGATGAATGAACAGTCCAGCAGGCATCAGCTATGTAGCCAAGTGATCATAGGGTCCAGTGAACAGCAATATATGAAACAGGAAAGCCGCTAGGTAGTCGTTACTATGCTAGCAAGCGGGAGACACAGCGTTAAAAAAAAGTTAGCAGGCCGAGGCTAGTAGAAGCGTCTGCACCGACTTCCGACAAAGGCCGGTTGGGGGCACAGCGGATGGAATTACGTCGGCAGACCAATTGTGATGGAACGGCGGGGCTCCGTGTTGACAAAGGGTCCAGGCCAGTTGGCAAAAAAGGTATTGTAGCTGGAGTCATTTATTTTGCTAGCCGGGAGATGCGCCTGGCTCGCGACTAACTGGTGCTAGCTTTGGGGCAGGGGCGTTAGCCACTATAGCCACTCGGTAGCAGCTAGCTAGCAGCGATGATCCGATGCAAAGGTCCAGAGCTTACGGCAGGAATCTGGTGATGTAGTGGCTTCTAGTCGTGTTAGTGAAGAGTCCGTGAGACATCAGATTTGTAGCCGAGTGATCATTGGGTCCACTGAGCAGGCCAGGAGATGGGCCTGGCTCAAGGCTAGCTTCGGGGCTGGGCCACTCGGTAGCAGCTAGCCAGCTGCGATTATCTGGAGTAATGGTCCAAAGCTAAATGCGGCTGGTGTCTGTGCTAAAGGTAAAGGCCACAACAGTGGCTAACAATGACTAAGTAGCTAGTAGCTAATTAGCTGGTTAGCTTCTGATGGCTAGCTCCTGATGGAGATTCTGGCTAAAAGGTCTAAAAATAGCAGATCCGTATCACATTGGGTGAGGTGGGTTACCGGAAGGTATATTTAATTTAAAAATGTTAAACATAGATTGAAGATATATTGAAATATATGCAAAAAAAGACGAAAAATACAACATTTACACGGGAGAACGACAAACAACGTCTGCACTGCTACGCCATCTTGAAATATACCTTCAGCTGGTATATTTCCTTCAGCTGGTTGTACTTGTGGACAGGTTAGTGTCTACCTCAGCGATAGAGTCCTTCAGCTGGTTGTACTTGTGGACGGGTTAGTGTCTACCTCAGAGATAAGAGTCCTTCAGCTGGTTGTACTTGTGGACGGGTTAGTGTCTACCTCAGAGATAAGAGTCCTTCAGCTGGTTGTACTTGTGGACAGGTTAGTGCCTACCTCAGCGATAAGAGTCCTTCAGCTGGTTGTACTTGTGGACGGGTTAGTGTCTACCTCAGCGATAGAGTCCTTCAGCTGGTTGTACTTGTGGACAGGTTAGTGCCTACCTCAGCGATAGAGTCCTTCAGCTGGTTGTACTTGTGGACAGGTTAGTGTCTACCTCAGCGATAGAGTCCTTCAGCTGGTTGTACTTGTGGACGGGTTAGTGCCTACCTCAGCGATAAGAGTCCTTCAGCTGGTTGTACTTGTGGACGGGTTAGTGTCTACCTCAGCGATAGAGTCCTTCAGCTGGTTGTACTTGTGGACAGGTTAGTGTCTACCTCAGCGATAAGAGTCCTTCAGCTGGTTGTACTTGTGGACGGGTTAGTGTCTACCTCAGCGATAGAGTCCTTCAGCTGGTTGTACTTGTGGACAGGTTAGTGCCTACCTCAGAGATAGAGTCCTTCAGCTGGTTGTACTTGTGGACAGGTTAGTGCCTACCTCAGCGATAAGAGTCCTTCAGCTGGTTGTACTTGTGGACAGGTTAGTGCCTACCTCAGCGATAAGAGTCCTTCAGCTGGTTGTACTTGTGGACGGGTTAGTGTCTACCTCAGCGACAGAGTCCTTCAGCTGGTTGTACTTGTGGACGGGTTAGTGCCTACCTCAGAGATAAAGTCCTTCAGCTGGTTGTACTTGTGGACAGGTTAGTGCCTACCTCAGAGATAAGAGTCCTTCAGCTGGTTGTACTTGTGGACGGGTTAGTGCCTACCTCAGCGACAGAGTCCTTCAGCTGGTTGTACTTGTGGACAGGTTAGTGCCTACCTCAGAGATAAAGTCCTTCAGCTGGTTGTACTTGTGGACAGGTTAGTGCCTACCTCAGCGATAGAGTCCTTCAGCTGGTTGTACTTGTGGATGTCAAAGCGTTGTCTCTTCACCCCCTTGTGGAAGAACAGCAGGTACTGTCTGTCCCTGGCGTCAGGATAGATGTACTCCTACAGGAAGGAGGGGAGGGAGGGAGGGAGGGAGGGAGGGAGGGAGAGAGGGAGGGAGGGAGGGAGGGAGGGAGGGAGGGGAGAGGGAGGGAGGGAGGGAGGGGAGAACAGGCTGTTAGAATATTAAACTACAATACTTACTCAACCCTCCTACATACAAACCTTAGAGAACCACTATACAAAACTACAAATGACAGACACTAGTCCATGACCTCTTACCTGGCCAGACTAGCCTCTTACCTATGCTCATACCTGACCTAGCCTCTTACCTAGCCTCATACCTAGCCTCTTACCTGGCCGGACTAGCCTCTTACCTAGCCTCTTACCTGACCTAGCCTCTTACCTAGCCTCATACCTAGCCTCATACCTGACCGAGCCTCTTACCTAGCCTCTTACCTAGCCTCTTACCTAGCCTCTTACCTAGCCTCTTACCTGACCGAGCCTCTTACCGAGCCTCTTACCTAGCCTCTTACCTAGCCTCTTACCTAGCCTCTTACCTGGCCGGACTAGCCTCTTACCTAGCCTCTTACCTGACCGAGCCTCTTACCGAGCCTCTTACCTAGCCTCTTACCTGGCCGGACTAGCCTCTTACCTGACCTAGCCTCTTACCTAGCCTCTTACCTGACCTAGCCTCTTACCTAGCCTCTTACCTGGCCAGACTAGCCTCTAACCGAGCCTCATACCTAACCTCTTACCTGACCTAGCCTCTTACCTAGCATCTTACCTAGCCTCATACCTCTTACCTGACCTAGTCTCTTACCTAGCCTCTTACCTAGTCTCTTACCTAGCCTCATACCTAGCCTCTTACCTAGCCTCTTACCTGACCTAGTCTCATACCTAGCCTCTTACCTGACCTAGCCTCATACCTAGCCTCTTACCTGGCCGGACTAGCCTCTTACCTAGCCTCTTACCTGGCCGGACTAGTCTCTTACCTAGCCTCATACCTGACCGAGCCTCTTACCTAGCCTCTTACCTGGCCAGACTAGCCTCTAACCTAGCCTCATACCTAACCTCTTACCTGACCTAGCCTCTTACCTAGCATCTTACCTAGCCTCATACCTAGCCTCTTACCTGACCTAGTCTCTTACCTAGCCTCATACCTAGCCTCTTACCTGACCTAGCCTCTTACCTAGCCTCATACGTGGCCTCTTACCTGGCCGGACTAGCCTCTTACCTGGCCGGACTAGCCTCATACGTAGCCTCATACCTAACCGAGCCTCTGACCTAGCCTCTTACCTGGCCGGACTAGTCTCTTACCTAGCCTCATACCTAGCCTCATACCTGACCGAGCCTCTTACCTAGCCTCTTACCTGGCCGGACTAGTCTCTTACCTAGCCTCATACCTAGCCTCATACCTGACCTAGCCTCTTACCTAGCCTCTTACCTGGCCAGACTAGCCTCTAACCGAGCCTCATACCTAACCTCTTACCTGACCTAGCCTCTTACCTAGCATCTTACCTAGCCTCATACCTCTTACCTGACCTAGTCTCTTACCTAGCCTCTTACCTAGCCGGACTAGCCTCTTACCTGACCTAGCCTCTTACCTGGCCAGACTAGCCTCTAACCTAGCCTCATACCTAACCTCTTACCTGACCTAGCCTCTTACCTAGCATCTTACCTAGCCTCATACCTAGCCTCTTACCTGATCTAGTCTCTTACCTAGTCTCTTACCTAGTCTCTTACCTAGCCTCTTACCTGACCTAGTCTCTTACCTAGTCTCTTACCTAGCCTCTTACCTAGCCTCTTACCTAGCCTCATACCTGACCGAGCCTCTTACCTAGCCTCTTACCTGGCCGGACTAGTCTCTAACCTAGCCTCATACCTAACCTCTTACCTGACCTAGCCTCTTACCTAGCCTCTTACCTAGTCTCATACCTAGCCTCTTACCTGACCTAGTCTCTTACCTAGCCTCATACCTAGCCTCTTACCTAGCCTCATACGTGGCCTCTTACCTGGCCGGACTAGCCGCATACGTAGCCTCATACGTAGCCTCATACGTAGCCTCATACGTAGTCTCATACGTAGCCTCATACGTAGCCTCATACCTGTCCTAGCCTCTTACCTGGCCTCTTGCCTGGTGTGAGTACGAAGTAGGAGTACATGGCCTTGGCAGTATGTGTGTGGTTATAGTGTGTGTGTGTGTATGTTACAGTGTGTGTTACAGTGTGTGTTACAGTGTGTGTGTGTGTGTGTGTGTGTGTGTAACAGCATGTGTGTGTAACAGTGCGTGTGTAACAGTGTGTGTAACTGTGTGTGTGTGTGTGTGTGTGTGTGTGTGTGTGTGTGTGTGTGTGTGTGTGTGTGTGTGTGTGTGTGTGTGTGTGTGTTACCTGGCGTGTGAGTACGTAGTAGGAGTACATAGCCATGGCGGTAGCGTAGGTAATGAAGTAGGTGACAGGCTCCATGATATCCCAGGAGTACTCCCACCAGGTGAGGCGCGCCAGGATCCCAAACTGGGTTGCCATGTAGGCCACGCCCCCCCACAGCACCCAGGTGGTACGACGCTCCGCCTTACGACTCAGCTCCTCCCTTACCTGGGATGGAGAGCCAATCAGAAACACATATCAATAATAAGACACTTACACCTGTGGTCCCCTGTAGTTCAGTTAGTCGAACATGGTCCCCTGTAGTTCAGTTAGTCGAACATGGTCCCCTGTAGTTCAGTTAGTCGAACATGGTCCCCTGTAGTTCAGTTAGTAGAACATGGTTCTCTGTAGTTCAGTTAGTAGAACATGGTCCTATGTAGTTAGTAGAACGTGGTCCTCTGTAGTTCAGTTAGTAGAACATGGTCCTCTGTAGTTCAGTTAGTATGACATGGTCCTCTGTAGTTCAGTTAGTAGAACATGGTTCTCTGTAGTTTAGTTAGTGGAACATGTTCTCTGTAGTTCAGTTAGTAGAACATGGTTCTCTGTAGTTCAGTTAGTAGAACATTGACCTCTGTAGTTCAGTTAGTAGAACATGGTTCTCTGTAGTTCAGTTAGTAGAACATTGACCTCTGTATTTCAGTTAGTAGAACATGGTCCTCTGTAGTTCAGTTAGTAGAACATGGTCCTCTGTAGTTCAGTTAGTAGAACATGATAATCTGTAGTTCAGTTAGTAGAACATGGTCCTCTGTAGTTCAGTTAGTAGAACATGGTCCTCTGTAGTTCAGTTAGTAGAACACGGTCCTCTGTAGTTCAGTTAGTAGAACACGGTCCTCTGTAGTTCAGTTAGTAGAACACGGTCCTCTGTAGTTCAGTTAGTAGAACACGGTCCTCTGTAGTTCAGTTAGTAGAACATGGTCCTCTGTAGTTCAGTTAGTAGAACATGGTCCTCTGTAGTTCAGTTAGTAGAACATGGTCCTCTGTAGTTCAGTTAGTAGAACATGGTCCTCTGTAGTTCAGTTAGTAGAACATGGTGCTCTATAGTTAGTAGAACATGGTCCTCTGTAGTTCAGTTAGTAGAACATGGTGCTCTATAGTTAGCAGAACATGGTCCTCTGTAGTTAGTAGAACATGGTCCTCTGTAGTTCAGTTAGCAGAACATGGTCCTCTGTAGGTCAGTTAGTAGAACATGGTCCTCTGTAGTTCAGTTAGTAGAACATGGTCCTCTGTAGGTCAGTTAGTAGAACATGGTCCTCTGTAGTTCAGTTAGTAGAACACAGTCCTCTGTAGTTCAGTTAGTAGAACACGGTCCTCTGTAGTTCAGTTAGTAGAACATGGTCCTCTGTAGTTCAGTTAGTAGAACATGGTCCTCTGTAGTTCAGTTAGTAGAACATGGTCCTCTGTAGTTCAGTTAGTAGAACATGGTGCTCTATAGTTAGCAGAACATGGTCCTCTGTAGTTAGTAGAACATGGTCCTCTGTAGTTCAGTTAGTAGAACATGGTCCTCTGTAGGTCAGTTAGTAGAACATGGTCCTCTGTAGTTCAGTTAGTAGAACATGGTCCTCTGTAGTTCAGTTAGCAGAACATGGTCCTCTGTAGTTAGTAGAACATGGTCCTCTGTAGTTCAGTTAGTAGAACATGGTCCTCTGTAGTTCAGTTAGTAGAACATGGTCCTCTGTAGTTAAGTTAGTAGAACGTGGTCCTCTGTAGTTCAGTTAGTAGAACGTGGTCCTCTGTAGTTCAGTTAGTAG
>NC_074694.1:5841118-5933618 GCF_029448725.1 Salvelinus fontinalis | reverse complement strand
GACAACACTAAACAAGACAACATGGGACCAGACAACACTAAACCAGACAACACTAAGGTGGTATGAGTACTTAGTATGAGGTGGTATGAGTCCGTAGTATGAGGTGGTATGAGTTCCTAGTATGAGGTGGTATGAGTCCTTAGTATGAGACCAGACAACACTAAACCAGACAAAACTAAACCAGACAACACTAAACCAGGTGAGGTGGTATGAGTCCATTAGTATGAGGTGGTATGAGTCCCTAGTATGAGGTGGTATGAGTCCTTAGTATGAGGTGGTATGAGTCCCTAGTATGAGGTGGTATGAGTCCTTAGTATGAGGTGGTATGAGTCCGTAGTATGAGGTGGTATGAGTCCCTAGTTTTAGGTGGTATGAGTCCCTAGTTTTAGGTGGTATGAGTCCCTTAGTATGAGGTGGTATGAGTCCTTAGTATGAATCCCTTAGTATGAGGTGGTATACTCATACCCTTAGTATGAGATGGTATGAGTCCTTAGAATGAGTCCCTAATATGAGGTGGTATGAGTCCCTTAGTATGAGATGGTATGAGTTCTTAGTATGAGTCCCTTAGTATGAGGTGGTATGAGTCCGTAGTATGAGGTGGTATGAGTCCGTAGTATGAGGTGGTATGAGTCCCTTAGTATGAGGTGGTATGAGTCCCTATTAGGAGGTGGTACGAGTCCCTTAGTATGAGGTGGTATGAGTCCCTAGATGGTATGAGTCCCTAGTATGAGTTGGTATGAGTCCCTAGTATGAGGGGTATGAGTCCCTAGTATGAGGTGGTATGAGTCCCTTAGTATGAGGTGGTATGAGTCCCTAGTATGAGATGGTATGAGTCCCTAGTATGAGTTGGTATAAGTCCCTAGTATGAGGTGGTATGAGTCCCTAGTTTTAGGTGGTATGAGTCCCTTAGTATGAGGTGGTATGAGTCCCTAGTATGAGGTGGTATGAGTCCCTAGTATGAGGTGGTATGAGTCCCTAGTATGAGGTGGTATGAGTCCCTAGTATGAGATGGTATGAGTCCCTAGTATCAGTTGGTATGAGTCCCTAGTATGAGGTGGTATGAGTCCCTAGTATGAGTCCCTTAGTATGAGGTGGTATGAGTCCCTAGTTTGAGTCCTTTAGTATGAGATGGTATGAGTCCCTTAGTATGAGTCCCTTAGTATGATGTGGTAGGAGTCCTTAGTATGAGGTGGTATGAGTCCCTAGTATGAGGTGGTATGAGTCCCTAGTATCAGTCCCTTAGTATGAGGTGGTATGAGTTCTTAGTATGAGTCCCTTAGTATGATGTGGTATGAGTCCTTAGTATGAGGTGGTATGAGTCCTTAGTATGAGTCCCTTAGTATGAGGTGGTATGAGTCCCTTAGTATGAGGTGGTATGAGTCCCTTAGTATGAGGTGGTATGAGTCCATTACTATGAGGTGGTATGAGTCCCTTAGTATGAGGTGGTATGAGTCCCTTAGTATGAGGTGGTATGAGTCCCTTAGTATGAGGTGGTATGAGTCCCTTAGTATGAGGTGGTATGAGTCCCTTAGTATGAGGTGGTATGAGTCCATTAGTATGAGGTGGTATGAGTCCCTTAGTATGAGTCCATTAGTATGAGGTGGTATGAGTCCCTTAGTATGAGGTGGTATGAGTCCCTTAGTATGAGTCCATTAGTATGAGGTGGTATGAGTCCATTAGTATGAGGTGGTATGAGTCCCTTAGTATGAGTCCATTAGTATGAGGTGGTATGAGTCCATTAGTATGAGGTGGTATGAGTCCCTTAGTATGAGTCCATTAGTATGAGGTGGTATGAGTCCATTAGTATGAGGTGGTATGAGTCCATTAGTATGAGGTGGTATGAGTCCCTTAGTATGAGGTGGTATGAGTCCCTTAGTATGAGGTGGTATGAGTCCTTTAGTATGAGTCCATTAGTATGAGGTGGTATGAGTCCCTTAGTATGAGGTGGTATGAGTCCTTAGTATGAGGTGGTATGAGTCCTTAGTATGAGGTGGTATGAGTCCTTAGTATGAGGTGGTATGAGTCCCTTAGTATGAGGTGGTATGAGTCCCTTAGTATGAGGTGGTATGAGTCCATTAGTATGAGGTGGTATGAGTCCCTTAGTATGAGGTGGTATGAGTCCTTAGTATGAGGTGGTATGAGTCCCTTAGTATGAGGTGGTATGAGTCCTTAGTATGAGGTGGTATGAGTCCCTAGTATGAGTCCTTAGTATGAGGTGGTATGAGTCCTTAGTATGAGGTGGTATGAGTCCCTTAGTATGAGGTGGTATGAGTCCCTTAGTATGAGGTGGTATGAGTCCCTTAGTATGAGGTGGTATGAGTCCCTTAGTATGAGGTGGTATGAGTCCTTAGTATGAGGTGGTATGAGTCCTTAGTATGAGGTGGTATGAGTCCATTAGTATGAGGTGGTATGAGTCCATTAGTATGAGGTGGTATGAGTCCCTTAGTATGATGTGGTATGAGTCCCTTAGTATGAGGTGGTATGACTCCCTTAGTATGAGGTGGTATGAGTCCTTAGTATGAGGTGGTATGAGTCCTTAGTATGAGGTGGTATGAGTCCATTAGTATGAGGTGGTATGAGTCCATTAGTATGAGGTGGTATGAGTCCCTTAGTATGATGTGGTATGAGTCCCTTAGTATGAGGTGGTATGAGTCCCTTAGTATGAGGTGGTATGAGTCCCTTAGTATGAGGTGGTATGAGTCCTTAGTATGAGGTGGTATGAGTCCTTAGTATGAGGTGGTATGAGTCCCTTAGTATGAGGTGGTATGAGTCCTTAGTATGAGGTGGTATGAGTCCCTTAGTATGAGTCCATTAGTATGAGGTGGTATGAGTCCCTTAGTATGAGGTGGTATGAGTCCTTAGTATGAGGTGGTATGAGTCCTTAGTATGAGGTGCTATGAGTCCTTAGTATGAGGTGGTATGAGTCCCTTAGTATGAGGTGGTATGAGTCCCTTAGTATGAGGTGGTATGAGTCCTTAGTATGAGTCCATTAGTATGAGGTGGTATGAGTCCCTTAGTATGAGTCCCTTAGTATGAGGTGGTATGAGTCCCTAGTATGAGGTGGTATGAGTCCCTTAGTATGAGGTGGTATGAGTCCCTTAGTATGAGGTGGTATGAGTCCCTTAGTATGAGGTGGTATGAGTCCATTAGTATGAGGTGGTATGAGTCCTTAGTATGAGGTGGTATGAGTCCCTAGTATGAGGTGGTATGAGTCCCTTAGTATGAGGTGGTATGAGTCCTTAGTATGAGGTGGTATGAGTCCCTAGTATGAGGTGGTATGAGTCCCTTAGTATGAGGTGGTATGAGTCCCTTAGTATGAGGTGGTATGAGTCCCTTAGTATGAGGTGGTATGAGTCCCTTAGTATGAGGTGGTATGAGTCCATTAGTATGAGGTGGTATGAGTCCTTAGTATGAGGTGGTATGAGTCCCTAGTATGAGGTGGTATGAGTCCCTTAGTATGAGGTGGTATGAGTCCTTAGTATGAGGTGGTATGAGTCCCTTAGTATGAGGTGGTATGAGTCCTTAGTATGAGTCCTTAGTATGAGGTGGTATGAGTCCCTAGTATGAGGTGGTATGAGTCCCTTAGTATGAGGTGGAATGATACCTTAGTATGAGTCCCTTAGTATGAGGTGGTATGAGTCCCTTAGTATGAGGTGGTATGAGTCCCTTAGTATGAGGTGGTATGAGTCCCTTAGTATGAGGTGGTATGAGTCCCTTAGTATGAGGTGGTATGAGTCCCTAGTATGAGGTGGTATGAGTCCCTTAGTATGAGTCCATTAGTATGAGGTGGTATGAGTCCCTTAGTATGAGGTGGTATGAGTCCCTAGTATGAGGTGGTATGAGTCCCTTAGTATGAGTCCATTAGTATGAGGTGGTATGAGTCCCTTAGTATGAGGTGGTATGAGTCCCTTAGTATGAGGTGGTATGAGTCCTTAGTATGAGTCCATTAGTATGAGGTGGTATGAGTCCCTTAGTATGAGTCCATTAGTATGAGGTGGTATGAGTCCTTAGTATGAGGTGGTACGAGTCCCCGCTTGTATGCATGTGGCTCTCCCTGCTGCCATGTGCCTGTCTCCCTGTCTGTACTTCCCTTTCATGGTGCGATAATGGCTAAGCTATTAAAATCCACTTCAGCTCTGACTGCAATCAACATTCAATTCTGACTGCAATTCTCTCTCTCTCTCTCTCTCTCCCTCCCTCCCTCCCTACCTCCTTCTCTCCCTACCTCCTACTCTCCCTCCTTCTCTCTCCCTCCCTCCCTCCCTCCCTCCCTCCCTCCCCTGTCAGTTATCAACAAAACAGATGCCAGCTTCTCCTTCAAGATGACTGCTGTCTGATGGCTGAGAGAGAGGCTACTGTGCTCTTAGCTCCAAACTAGTGTCTGTCTCTCCAGAGCTGACAGAGAAGGTGCCTGGGTCTGACAGAGAAGGTGCCTGGGTCTGACAGAGAAGGTGCCTGGGGCTGACAGAGAAGGTGTCTGGGGCTGACAGAGAAGGTGTCTGGGGCTGACAGAGAAGGTGTCTGGGGCTAACAGAGACGGTGTCTGGGTCTGACAGAGAAGGTGTCTGGGGCTGACAGAGAAGGTGTCTGGGGCTGACAGAGAAGGTGTCTGGGGCTGACAGAGAAGGTGTCTGGGGCTGACAGAGAAGGGGACTGGGTCTAACGAAGAAGGGGAATGGGTCTAACGAAGAAGGGGACTGGGTCTAACGAAGAAGGGGACTGGGTCTGACAGAGAAGGGGACTGGGTTCTGACTTAGCACAAAGGAGGCCTGACGCTCTACCCCTTTCTACCTTTGACTGGAGGCCTGACGCTCTGCCCCTCTCTACCTTTCAGTGGAGGCCTGACGCTCTACCCCTCTCTACCTTTGACTGGAGGCCTGACGCTCTACCCCTCTCTACCTTTCAGTGGAGGCCTGACGCTCTAGCCCTCTCTACCTTTGACTGGAGGCCTGACGCTCTACCCCTCTCTACCTTTGACTGAAGGCCTGACGCTCTACCTTTGACTGGAGGCCTGACGCTCTACCCCTCTCTACCTTTGACTGAAGGCCTGACGCTCTACCCCAGTCAAACTGAGCACCAACTCAAAGTCTACTGTTCCACATTGACACCTCTTGCTGAGTGAAAAATATATTACGACACAGCTGTCAGCACCACACCACATTAACCAGACGGTGGTTAGTAAAACACTCACCTTCTGGAGTGGCGGAGGAACACAGCAGCCTCTGGCCATGCCACGAGGGGGCGCCCCTCCAACCCTGGAGAGAGAGAGACGGAGAGAGCGATGGAGGGAAGAACGGAGATAGAGAAAGAGCGAGAGAAATAGCGAGAGAAGGAAGGAGAGAGAGAGAGAGAGAGAGAGAGAGACAGAGAGAGAGAGAGAGAGAGAGAGAGAGAGAGAGAGAGAGAGAGAGAGAGAGAGAGAGAGAGAGAGAGAAATAGAGTATTATACTTAAAATAAATATAAACACAACAATTTACGATTTCAAAGATTTTACAGAGTTACAGTTCATATGAGGAAATCAGTCAATTTAAATAAATAAATGAAGGCCCCTAATCTATGGATCTCACATGGACTGGGAATACAGATATGCATCTGTTGGTCACAGATACCTTAAAAAAGAAATGGGCCTCAGGATGTCATTATAGTATCTCTGTATATTCAAATGACCATAGATAAAATGCAGTTGTGTTCGTTGTCCTGAGCTTATGCCTGTCCATACCATAACCCCACCGCCACCATGGGGCTTGCTAATGCAAACCGCTCACCCACACGACGCCATACACATGATCTGTGGTTGTGAGGCCGGTTGGATGTACTGACAACTTCTCTACAATGATGTTGAAGGCGGCTTATGGTAGAGAAATGAACAATACATTCTCTGGCAACAGCCCTGAGATGGTTTCTGAGCAGTTTGTGCAGAAATTCATATTTTCATCAGCTGTCAGGATGGCTGGTCTCAGATGATCCCGCAGGTGAAGAAGAAGAATGTGGAGATCCTGGGCTGGCGTGGTTACATGACGTCTCTAAACCGATGTTGGAGGCGGCTTATGGTAGAGAAATTAACATTCAATTCTCTGGCAACAGCTCTGGTGGACTTTCCTGCAGTCAGCATGCCAATTGCAGGCTCCCTCAAAAGTTGAGACATCTGTGGCATTGTGTTGTGTAAAAAAAAAAATGCACATTTTAGAGTGGACTTTTATTGTCCCCAGCACAAGGTGCACCTGTGTAATGATCATGCTGTTTAATCAGCTTGTTGATATGCCACACCTGTCAGGTGGATGGATTATCTTGGCAAATGAGAAATGTTCACTAACAGGGATGTAAACAAATTTGTGCACAACTTTTTAGAGAAATAAGCTTGTTGAGCAGGATGGAACATTTCTGGTATCTTTTATTTTAACTCATGAAACAGGACATTTATACTTTTGTTCAGTGTACATTGTACAGTGTACCCTGGTCTCCCGGGTGGCGCAGTGGTCTAGGGCTGCGCCACCAGAGTCTCTGGGTTCGCGCCCAGGCTCTGTCGCAGCCGGCCGCAACCGGGAGGTCCGTGGGGCGACGCACAATTAGCATAGCGTCGTCCGGGTTAGGGAGGGTTTGGCCGGTAGGGATATCCTTGTCTCAGTATGTAAAAAAAAAAAATGTAATAAAATGTATGCACTCTACTGTAAGTCGCTCTGGATAAGAGCATCTGCTAAATGACTAAAATGTAAATGTAAAAAAATGTATGTTGAAATAAACAGAATCCATGACAACACTTGATAAATAGAAATTCACCCTCTACATATACATTCAGAATATATTCAGACTTTTTCCCACGTTTTGTTTTTGTTACAGCCTTATTCTAAAATTGATTAAAGGTGGTTGTAATTTATTAAAAATCAAAAAACAGAAATAGCTTATTTACATGAGTATTCATGCTAATGGACTCATTCATTTGCTATGAGACTTGAAATTGATCTCAGGTTCATCCTGTTTCTATTGATCATCCTTGAGATGTTTCTACAACTTGATTGGAGTCCACCTGTGGTAAATTCAATTGATTGGATATGATTTGGAAAGGCACACACCTGTCTATATAAAGGTCCCACGGTTGACAGAGCATGTCAGAGCAAAAACCAAGCCATGAGGTCGAAGGAAATTGTCCGTTGAGCTCCGAGACAGGATTGTGTCGAGGCACAGATCTGGGGAAGGTTACCAAAACCTGGTTATCTGCATCATTAAAGGTCCCCAAGAACAAAGTCTTTCTTAAACATTCTTAAATGGAAGAAGTTTAGAACCACCAAGACTCTTCCTAGAGCGAACTGGCATCACTCTCCAAACTGAACAATCTGGGGGGGAAGAGCCTTGTTCAGGGAGGTGACCAAGAACCAGATGGTCACTCTGACAGAGCTCTAGAGTTCCTCTGTGGAGATCGGAGAACCTTCCAGAAGGACAACCATCTCTGCAGCACTCCACCAAGCAGGCCTTTATGGTAGAGTGGCCTGACAGAAGCCACTCCTCAGGAAAGGTACATGACAGCCCGCTTGGAGTTTGACAAAAGGCACCTAAAGGACTCTCAGACCATGAGAAACAAGATTCTCTGGTCTGATGAAACCAAGATTGAAGTTAGGCCTGAATGCCAAGCGTCACTTCTGGAAGAAACCTGACACCATCCCTACGGAATAAAGTACAGATAGATCCTTGATGAAAACCTGCTCCAGAGCGCTCAGGACCTCAGAGGGGGCGAAGGTTCACTTTCCAACAGGACAACGACTCTAAGCACACAGCCAAAACAATGCAGGAGTGGCTTCGGGACAAGTCTTTGAATGTCCTTGAGTGGCCCAGCCAGAGCCCGGACTTGAACCCGAGACCTGAAAATAGCAGTGTAGCGACGCTCCCCATCAAACCTGACAGAGCTTGAGAGGATCTGCAGAGAAGAATGGGAGAAACTCTCCAAATACAGGTGTGCCAAGCTCGTAGCGTCATACCCAAGAAGACTCGAGGCTGTAATCTCTGCCAAAGGTGATTCAACAAAGTACTGAGTAAAGGGTCTGAATACTTATGTAAATGTGACACTTCAGTTTTTAATTTCTGCTCTGTCGTTATGGGTTTTTTTGTGCATATTGATGAGGGGGGAAATTATTTAATACATTTTAGAATAAGGCTGTAACGTAACAAAATGTGGAAAAAGTCAAGGGGTCTGAATACTTTCCAAATGCACTGTAAACACAGTGTACAGTACCAGTAAAAGTTTGGACACATCTAGTCATTCAAGGGTTTTTCTTTATTTTTACAATTTTCTACATTGTAGAATAATAGTGAAGACATCACAACTATGTAATAACACATATGGAATCATGTAGTAACCAAAAAATGTGTTTTATATATTTGAGATTCTTCAAAGTAGCCACCTTTTGCCTTGATGACAACTTTGCACACTCTTGGCATTCTCTCAACCAGCTTCACCTGGAATGCTTTTCCAACAGTCTTGAAGGAGTTCCCACATATGCTGAGCACTTGTTGGCTGCCTTTCCTTCCCTCTGCGGTCCAACTCATCCCAAACCATCTCAATTGGGTTGAGAACGGGTGATTGTGGAGGCCAGGTCATCTGATGCAGCACTCCATCACTCTCTTTCTTGGTCAAATAGCCCTTACACAGCCTGGAGGTGTGTTGGGTCATTGTCTTGTTAAAAAACAAATGATAGTCCAACTAAGCTCTAACCAGATGGGATGGCGTATCGCTGCAAAATGCTGTAGTAGCCATGTTGGTAAAGTGTGCCTTGAATTCTAAATAAATCACTGACCGTGTCACCAGAAAAGCACCATCACACCTCCTCCTCCATGCTTCACGGTGGGAACCACACATGCGGAGATCATCCGTTCACCTACTCTGCGTCTCACAAAGACACGGCGGTTGGAACCAAAAATCTCAAATTTGGACTCATCAGACCAAAGGACAGATTTCCACCAGTCTAATGTCCATTGCTCGTGTTTCTTGGCCCAAGCAAGTCTCTTCTTATTATTGGTGTCCTTTAGTAGTGGTTTCTTTGCAGCAATTCGACCATGAAGGCCTGATTCACACAGTCTCCTCTGAACAGTTGATGCTGAGATGTCTGTTACTTGAACTCTGTGAAGCATTTATTTGGGCTGCAATTTCTGAGGCTGAGGTCTGAGGTCGACCAATTATGATTTTTCAACACCGATACCAATTATTGGTGGACCAAAAAAAGACGATACAGATTAAATTGGCCGATTAAAAAAATAAATATAGATTTATTTCTAATAATGACAATTACAACAATACTGAATAAACCCATTTAATTTAACTTAATATAATACACAAATAAAATCTATTTAGTCTCAAATAAATAATGAAACATGTTCAATTTGGTTTAAAAAATTCAAAAACAAAGTGGTGGAGAAGAAAGTAAAATTGCAATATGTGCCATGTAAGAAAGCTAACGTTTAAGTTCCTTGCTCAGAACATGAGAACATATGAAAGCTGGTGGTTCCTTTTAACATGAGTCTTCAATATTCCCAGTTAAGAAGTTTTAGGTTGTAGTTATTATAGGAATTATGACGTGTCAACTATTTCTCTCTATACGATTTCTATTTCATATACACCTTTGACTATTGGATGTTCTTATAGGCACTATAGTATTGCCAGCCTAATCTCGGGAGTTGATAGGCTTGAAGTCATAAACAGCTCAATGCTTGAAGCACAGCGAAGAGCTGCTGGCAAACGCAGGAAAGTGCTGTTTGAATGAATGCTTACGAGCCTGCTGCTGCCTACCACCGTTCAGTCAGACTGCTCTATCAAATATCAGATCATAGACTTAATTATAATATAATAACACACAGAAATACGAGCCTTAGGTTATTAATATGGTCAAATCCGAAGATCATTTAGAAAACAAAAGGTTTATTCTTTCAGTGAAATACGGAACCGTTCCGTATTTTGTCGAACGGGTGGCATCTATAAGTCAAAATATTGCTGTTACATTGCACAACCTTCGATGTTATGTCATAATTATGTAAAAGTCTGTCAAATTAATTACTGTCTTTGTTCGGAAGAAATGGTCTTCACACAGTTCGCAACGAGCCAGGCGGCCCAAACTGCTGCAAATACCCCGACTCTGCTTGCACAGAACGCAAGAGAAGTGACACAATTTACCTAGTTAATATTGCCTGCTAACATGCCTTTATTTTAATTAAATATGCAGGTTTAAAAATACATACTTCTGTGTATTGATTTTAAGAAAGGCATTGATGTTTATGGTTAGGTACATTGGTGCAACGACAGTGATTTTTTTCGCGAATGCGCTTTTGTTAAAACATCACTCGTTTGGCGAAGTAGAAGTGATTCGATGATAAATTAACAGGCGCCGCATTTATTATATGCAACGCAGGACAAGCTAGTTGACCTAGTAGTATCATAAACCATGTGTAGTTAACTAGTGATTATGATTGATTGTTTTTTATAGGATAAGTTTAATGCTAGCTAGCAACTTACCTTGGCTCCTTGCAGCCACAAGGTCCTTTTGACGCTGCACTCGCGTAACAGGTGGTCAGCCTGCCACGCAGTCTCCTCGTGGATTGCAATTAATCAGTCGACCTCTACTGGTAACTCTAATTAACTTATCCTCTGCAGCAGAGGTAACTCTGGGTCTTCCTCTCCTGTGGCGGTCCTCATGAGAGCCAGTTTCATCATAGCGCTTGATGGTTTTTGCGACTACAGTTCAAGAAACGTTCTTGAAATTTTCCATATCCATATTGACTGACCTTTATGTCTTAAAGTAATGATGGACTGTCGTTTCTCTTTGTTTATTTGACCTATTCTTGCTGTAATATGGACTTGGTCTTTTACCAAATAGGGCTGTCTTCTGTATACCACCTCTACCTTGTCACAACACAACTGATTGGCTCAAATGCATTAAGAAGGAAAGAAATTCCACACATGAACTTTTAACAAAGCACACCTGTTAATTGAAATACAATCCATGTGACTACCTCATGAAGCTGGTTGAGAGAATGCCAAGAGTGTGCAAAGCTCATCAAGGCAAAGGGTGGCTACTTTGAAGAATCTCAAATATAAAATATATTTAGATTTGTTTAACTCTTTTTTTGGTTACTACATGATTCCATATGTGTTATTTCATAGCTTAGATGTCTTCACTATTATTCTACAATGTAGAAAATAGTTAAAAATAAAAAAAATCCTTGGAATGAGTAGGTGTGTCCAAACTTTTGACTGGTACTGTAAATAAAGAGACAATTACCCTTTTATGGAAAACCAGGAACAACAACTGGGCTAAACACACACACACACACACACATACACACACACACACACACACACACACACACACACACACACACACACACACAGTGTGACTGAGTAGAGACCAACTGAATGCACTCTGACTGACAGAGTAATGAGTGTCTATGTATACACACAGTAAAAACAGGCTACACACACACACACACACACACACACACACACACACACACACACACACACACACACACACACACACACACACACACACACACACACACACACACACACACAGTGTGAGCAGGGAAGGACGGAGAGAGGGAAGAAGTCAAAGAGAGTAGAAGAGGTGGTAGGTAGGTAGGAATCATTCATTCTCTTTCTCTTATTTTTAGAAACCCTGAGTTAGTCAAACCAGGAGTTCCCATATGGGCACCACATTTTTAATTAGTTAATTAAGGGAGAACACAAGACAACATATCACGACACACACAAACACACGTCACGTTTTCCGCTGTGCAGAGAGGAAAGCCTTTTAAAGCTCAAACTGTGAGAACTAGATGGAGAGGGGGGGAGGGGGGGAGAGAACAAGACAGGGAGGAGGAAGAGAGAGACTAGAGAGAAAGGAGAGAGAGAGAAAGAGAAAGGGAAAGGGAAGAACGAGAGTGAGAGGGAGAGAGAGAGAGAGAAAGGAGAGAGAGAGAAAGAGAAAGGGAAAAGGAAGAATGAGAGAGCGAGAGGGAGAGGGAAGAGAGAGAGAGAGAGAAAGGAGAGAGAGAGAAAGAGAAAGGGAAAAGGAAGAATGAGAGAGCGAGAGGGAGAGGGAAGAGAGAGAGAGAGAGAAAGAGAGAAAGGAGAGAGAGAAAGAGAAAGGGAAAAGGAAGAACGAGAGAGCGAGAGGGAGAGGGAGAGGGAAGAGAGAGAGAGAACGGGAGGGAGAGACAAGAACCCTATAAACCTGCGCATATTTATCACCACACAAGTTAGGTGACAATTTCAATTAGAAGCATTTGATTTTGCATACATCATTTTTTGATTTGTGTGCCCGTGAAAACTGTTTTCACAGCGTAGCCTTAAATATCAAGATGAACATTTGATAAAGCAGTGTTTTCATTTCTAGTACACGCTGTCATAGACTGAACAAGACTACTGTCCCACTGATGACTATAGATACAGGCTTTACATAGACTATAGATACAGGCTATAGATACAGGCTTTACATAGACTATAGATACAGGCTATAGATACAGACTATAGATACAGACTATAGATACAGGCTATAGATACAAGCTATAGATACAGGCTATAGATACAGGCTATAGATACAGGCTATAGATACAGGCTATAGATAGACTTTACATAGGCTATAGATACAGGCTATAGATACAGGCTATAGATACAGGCTATAGATACAGGCTATAGATAGACTATAGATACAAGCTTTACACAGAATATAGATACAGGCTTTACATAGACTATAGATACAGGCTTTACATAGGCTATAGATACAGGCTATAGATACAGGCTATAGATACAGGCTATATATACAGGCTATAGATACAGGCTATAGATACAGGCTTTACATAGACTATAGATACAGGCTTTACACAGACTATAGATACAGACTATAGATACAGGCTATAGATACAGGCTATAGATACAGGCTATAGATACAGGCTTTACATAGACTATAGATACAGGCTTTACACAGACTATAGATACAGACTATAGATACAGGCTATAGATACAGGCTATAGATACAGGCTATAGACACAGGCTTTACACAGACTATAGATACAGGCTATAGATACAGGCTATAGATACAGGCTTTACATAGACTATAGATACAGGCTTTACACAGACTATAGATACAGGCTTTACACAGACTATAGATACAGGCTTTACATAGACTATAGATACAGGCTATAGATACAGGCTTTACATAGACTATAGATACAGGCTTTACACAGACTATAGATACAGGCTTTACATAGACTATAGATACAGGCTATAGATACAGGCTTTACATAGACTATAGATACAGGCTATAGATACAGGCTATAGATACAGGCTATAGATACAGACTATAGATACAGGCTATAGATACAGGCAATAGATACAGACTATAGATACAGGCTATAGATACAGGCTATAGATACAGGCTTTACATAGGCTATAGATACAGGCTTTACATAGACTATAGATACAGGCTATAGATACAGGCAATAGATACAGACTATAGATACAGGCTATAGATACAGGCTATAGATACAGGCTTTACATAGGCTATAGATACAGGCTTTACACAGACTATAGATACAGGCTATAGATACAGGCTATAGATACAGGCTTTACATAGACTATAGATACAGGCTTTACACAGACTATAGATACAGGCTTTACACAGACTATAGATACAGGCTTTACATAGACTATAGATACAGGCTATAGATACAGGCTTTACATAGACTATAGATACAGGCTTTACACAGACTATAGATACAGGCTTTACATAGACTATAGATACAGGCTATAGATACAGGCTTTACATAGACTATAGATACAGGCTATAGATACAGGCTATAGATACAGACTATAGATACAGGCTTTACATAGACTATAGATACAGGCTATAGATACAGGCTATAGATACAGGCTATAGATACAGGCTTTAGATACAGGCTATAGATACAGGCTTCACATAGACTATAGATACAGGCTTTACACAGAATATAGATACAGGCTTTACATAGACTATAGATACAGGCTATAGATACAGGCTATAGATACAGGCTATACATAGACTATAGATACAGGCTATAGATAGACTATAGATACAGACTTTACATAGACTATAGATACAGGCTATAGATAGACTATAGATACAGGCTTTACATAGGCTATAGATACAGGCTATAGATACAGGCTTTACATAGACTATAGATACAGGCTATAGATACAGACTATAGATACAGGCTATAGATACAGGCTATAGATACAGGCTATAGATACAGGCTATAGATACAGGCTATAGATAGACTATAGATACAGGCTATATATACAGGCTATAGATACAGGCTATAGATACAGGCTATAGATACAGGCTATAGATACAGGCTATAGATACAGGCTATAGATACAGGCAATAGATACAGACTATAGATACAGGCTATAGATACAGGCTATAGATACAGGCTATAGATACAGGCTATAGATACAGGCTTTACATAGACTATAGATACAGGCTTTACACAGAATATAGATACAGGCTTTACATAGACTATAGATACAGGCTATAGATACAGGCTATAGATACAGGCTATAGATACAGGCTATAGATACAGGCTATAGATACAGGCTATAGATACAGACTATAGATACAGACTATAGATACAGGCTATAGATACAGGCTATAGATACAGGCTATAGATACAGACTATAGATACAGGCTTTACATAGAATATAGATACAGGCTTTACATAGACTATAGATACAGGCTATAAATACAGGCTATAGATACAGGCTATAGATACAGGCTATAGATACAGGCTTTACATAGACTATAGATACAGGCTATAGATACAGGCTATAGATACAGGCTATAGATACAGGCTATAGATACAGGCTATAGATACAGGCTATAGATACAGGCTTTACATAGACTATAGATACAGGCTATAGATACAGGCTATAGATACAGGCTATAGATACAGGCTATAGATACAGGCTATAGATACAGGCTATAGATACAGGCTATAGATACAGGCTATAGATACAGGCTATAGATACAGGCTTTACATAGGCTATAGATACAGGCTTTACATAGGCTATATATACAGGCTATAGATACAGGCTATAGATACAGGCTATAGATAGAGGCTATAGATACAGACTATAGATACAGGCTTTACATAGACTATAGATACAGGCTATAGATACAGGCTATAGATACAGGCTATAGATACAGGCTTTACATAGACTATAGATACAGGCTTTACACAGACTATAGATACAGACTATAGATACAGGCTATAGATACAGGCTATAGATACAGGCTATAGATACAGGCTATAGATACAGGCAATAGATACAGGCTATAGATACAGGCTTTACATAGACTATAGATACAGGCTTTACACAGACTATAGATACAGACTATAGATACAGGCTATAGATACAGGCTATAGATACAGGCTATAGATACAGACTTTACATAGGCTATAGATACAGGCTTTACATAGACTATAGATACAGGCTATAGATACAGCTATAGATACAGGTTATAGATACAGGCTATAGATAGACTATAGATACAGGCTATAGATACAGGCTATAGATACAGGCTTTACATAGGCTATAGATACAGGCTATAGATACAGGCTATAGATACAGGCTTTACACAGACTATAGATACAAGCTTTACACAGAATATAGATACAGGCTTTACATAGACTATAGATACAGGCTTTACATAGACTATAGATACAGGCTTTACATAGGCTATAGATACAGGCTATAGATACAGGCTATAGATACAGGCTATAGATACAGGCTTTACATAGACTATAGATACAGGCTATAGATACAGGCTTTATATAGGCTATAGATACAGGCTTTACATAGACTATAGATACAGGCTTTACATAGGCTATAGATACAGGCTATAGATACAGGCTTTACATAGGCTATAGATACAGGCTATAGATACAGGCTTTACATAGGCTATAGATACAGGCTATAGATACAGGCTTTACATAGGCTATAGATACAGGCTATAGATACAGGCTTTACATAGGCTATAGATACAGGCTACAGATACAGGCTATAGATACAGGCTTTACATAGGCTATAGATACAGGCTATAGATACAGGCTTTACATAGGCTATAGATACAGGCTACAGATACAGGCTATAGATACAGGCTATAGATACAGGCTATAGATACAGGCTTTACATAGGCTAAAGATACAGGCTATAGATACAGGCTATAGATACAGGCTATAGATACAGGCTATAGATACAGGATATATATACAGGCTATAGATACAGGCTTTACATAGGCTATAGATAAAGGCTATAGATACAGGCTATAGATACAGGCTATAGATACAGGCTTTACATAAGGCTATAGATACAGGCTATAGATACAGGCTATAGATACAGGCTATATATACAGGCTATAGATACAGGCTATAGATACAGGCTATAAATACAGGCTATAGATACAGGCTATAGATACAGGCTATAGATACAGGCTTTACATAGGCTATAGATACAGGTTATAGATACAGGCTATAGATACAGGCTATAGATACAGGCTATAGATACAGGCTATAGATATAGGCTATAGATACAGGCTTTACATAGGCTATAGATACAGGCTTTACATAGACTATAGATACAGGCTTTACATAGGCTATAGATACAGGCTATAGATACAGGCTATAGATACAGGCTTTACATAGGCTATAGATACAGGTTATAGATACAGGCTATAGATACATGCTATAGATACAGGCTATAGATACAGGCTATAGATACAGGCTATAGATACAGGCTATAGATACAGGCTTTACATAGGCTATAAATACAGGCTATAGATACAGACTATAGATACAGGCTATAGATACAGGCTATAGATACAGGCTATAGATACAGGCTATATATACATGCTATAGATACAGGCTATAGATACAGGCTATAGATACAGGCTTTACATAGGCTATAGATACAGGCTATAGATACAGGCTATAGATGCAGGCTATAGATGCAGGCTATAGATGCAGGCTATAGATACAGGCTATAGATACAGGCTATAGATACAGGCTATAGATACAGGCTATAGATATAGGCTATAGATACAGGCTTTACATAGGCTATAGATACAGGCTTTACATAGGCTATAGATACAGGCTATAGATACAGGCTTTACATAGGCTATAGATACAGGCTTTACATAGGCTATAAATACAGGCTATAGATACAGGCTATAGATACAGGCTATAGATACAGGCTATAGATACAGGCAATAGATACAGGCTATAGATACAGGCTTTACATAGGCTATAGATACAGGCTATAGATACAGGCTATAGATACAGGCTATAGATACAGGCTATAGATACAGGCTTTACATAGGCTATAAATACAGGCTATAGATACAGGCTATAGATACAGGCTATAGATACAGGCTATAGATACAGGCTATAGATACAGGCTTTACATAGGCTATAGATACAGGCTTTACATAGGCTATAGATACAGGCTATAGATACAGGCTATAGATACAGGCTATAGATACAGGCTATAGATACAGGCTTTACATAGACTATAGATACAGGCTTTACATAGGCTATAGATACAGGCTTTACATAGGCTATAGATACAGGCTATAGATACAGGCTATAGATACACGCTATAGATACAGGCTATAGATACAGGCTTTACATAGGCTATAAATACAGGCTATAGATACAGGCTATAGATACAGGCTTTACATAGGCTATAGATACAGGCTTTACATAGGCTATAGATACAGGCTATAGATACAGGCTTTACATAGACTATAGATACAGGCTATAGATACAGGCTATAGATACAGGCTTTACATAGGCTATAGATACAGGCTATAGATACAGGCTATAGATACAGGCTTTACACAGACTATAGATACAAGCTTTACACAGAATATAGATACAGGCTTTACATAGACTATAGATACAGGCTTTACATAGACTATAGATACAGGCTTTACATAGGCTATAGATACAGGCTATAGATACAGGCTATAGATACAGGCTATAGATACAGGCTTTACATAGACTATAGATACAGGCTATAGATACAGGCTTTATATAGGCTATAGATACAGGCTTTACATAGACTATAGATACAGGCTTTACATAGGCTATAGATACAGGCTATAGATACAGGCTTTACATAGGCTATAGATACAGGCTATAGATACAGGCTTTACATAGGCTATAGATACAGGCTATAGATACAGGCTTTACATAGGCTATAGATACAGGCTATAGATACAGGCTTTACATAGGCTATAGATACAGGCTACAGATACAGGCTATAGATACAGGCTTTACATAGGCTATAGATACAGGCTATAGATACAGGCTTTACATAGGCTATAGATACAGGCTACAGATACAGGCTATAGATACAGGCTATAGATACAGGCTATAGATACAGGCTTTACATAGGCTAAAGATACAGGCTATAGATACAGGCTATAGATACAGGCTATAGATACAGGCTATAGATACAGGATATATATACAGGCTATAGATACAGGCTTTACATAGGCTATAGATAAAGGCTATAGATACAGGCTATAGATACAGGCTATAGATACAGGCTTTACATAAGGCTATAGATACAGGCTATAGATACAGGCTATAGATACAGGCTATATATACAGGCTATAGATACAGGCTATAGATACAGGCTATAAATACAGGCTATAGATACAGGCTATAGATACAGGCTATAGATACAGGCTTTACATAGGCTATAGATACAGGTTATAGATACAGGCTATAGATACAGGCTATAGATACAGGCTATAGATACAGGCTATAGATATAGGCTATAGATACAGGCTTTACATAGGCTATAGATACAGGCTTTACATAGACTATAGATACAGGCTTTACATAGGCTATAGATACAGGCTATAGATACAGGCTATAGATACAGGCTTTACATAGGCTATAGATACAGGTTATAGATACAGGCTATAGATACATGCTATAGATACAGGCTATAGATACAGGCTATAGATACAGGCTATAGATACAGGCTATAGATACAGGCTTTACATAGGCTATAAATACAGGCTATAGATACAGACTATAGATACAGGCTATAGATACAGGCTATAGATACAGGCTATAGATACAGGCTATATATACATGCTATAGATACAGGCTATAGATACAGGCTATAGATACAGGCTTTACATAGGCTATAGATACAGGCTATAGATACAGGCTATAGATGCAGGCTATAGATGCAGGCTATAGATGCAGGCTATAGATGCAGGCTATAGATACAGGCTATAGATACAGGCTATAGATACAGGCTATAAATACAGGCTATAGATACAGGCTATAGATACAGGCTTTACATAGGCTATAGATACAGGCTTTACATAGGCTATAGATACAGGCTATAGATACAGGCTTTACATAGACTATAGATACAGGCTATAGATACAGGCTATAGATACAGGCTTTACATAGGCTATAGATACAGGCTATAGATACAGGCTATAGATACAGGCTTTACACAGACTATAGATACAAGCTTTACACAGAATATAGATACAGGCTTTACATAGACTATAGATACAGGCTTTACATAGACTATAGATACAGGCTTTACATAGGCTATAGATACAGGCTATAGATACAGGCTATAGATACAGGCTATAGATACAGGCTTTACATAGACTATAGATACAGGCTATAGATACAGGCTTTATATAGGCTATAGATACAGGCTTTACATAGACTATAGATACAGGCTTTACATAGGCTATAGATACAGGCTATAGATACAGGCTTTACATAGGCTATAGATACAGGCTATAGATACAGGCTTTACATAGGCTATAGATACAGGCTATAGATACAGGCTTTACATAGGCTATAGATACAGGCTATAGATACAGGCTTTACAAAGGCTATAGATACAGGCTACAGATACAGGCTATAGATACAGGCTTTACATAGGCTATAGATACAGGCTATAGATACAGGCTTTACATAGGCTATAGATACAGGCTACAGATACAGGCTATAGATACAGGCTATAGATACAGGCTATAGATACAGGCTTTACATAGGCTAAAGATACAGGCTATAGATACAGGCTATAGATACAGGCTATAGATACAGGCTATAGATACAGGATATATATACAGGCTATAGATACAGGCTTTACATAGGCTATAGATAAAGGCTATAGATACAGGCTATAGATACAGGCTATAGATACAGGCTTTACATAAGGCTATAGATACAGGCTATAGATACAGGCTATAGATACAGGCTATATATACAGGCTATAGATACAGGCTATAGATACAGGCTATAAATACAGGCTATAGATACAGGCTATAGATACAGGCTATAGATACAGGCTTTACATAGGCTATAGATACAGGTTATAGATACAGGCTATAGATACAGGCTATAGATACAGGCTATAGATACAGGCTATAGATATAGGCTATAGATACAGGCTTTACATAGGCTATAGATACAGGCTTTACATAGACTATAGATACAGGCTTTACATAGGCTATAGATACAGGCTATAGATACAGGCTATAGATACAGGCTTTACATAGGCTATAGATACAGGTTATAGATACAGGCTATAGATACATGCTATAGATACAGGCTATAGATACAGGCTATAGATACAGGCTATAGATACAGGCTATAGATACAGGCTTTACATAGGCTATAAATACAGGCTATAGATACAGACTATAGATACAGGCTATAGATACAGGCTATAGATACAGGCTATAGATACAGGCTATATATACATGCTATAGATACAGGCTATAGATACAGGCTATAGATACAGGCTTTACATAGGCTATAGATACAGGCTATAGATACAGGCTATAGATGCAGGCTATAGATGCAGGCTATAGATGCAGGCTATAGATGCAGGCTATAGATACAGGCTATAGATACAGGCTATAGATACAGGCTATAGATACAGGCTATAGATATAGGCTATAGATACAGGCTTTACATAGGCTATAGATACAGGCTTTACATAGGCTATAGATACAGGCTATAGATACAGGCTTTACATAGGCTATAGATACAGGCTTTACATAGGCTATAGATACAGGCTATAGATACAGGCTATAGATACAGGCTATAGATACAGGCTATAGATACAGGCAATAGATACAGGCTATAGATACAGGCTTTACATAGGCTATAGATACAGGCTATAGATACAGGCTATAGATACAGGCTATAGATACAGGCTTTACATAGGCTATAAATACAGGCTATAGATACAGGCTATAGATACAGGCTATAGATACAGGCTATAGATACAGGCTATAGATACAGGCTTTACATAGGCTATAGATACAGGCTTTACATAGGCTATAGATACAGGCTATAGATACAGGCTATAGATACAGGCTATAGATACAGGCTATAGATACAGGCTTTACATAGACTATAGATACAGGCTTTACATAGGCTATAGATACAGGCTTTACATAGGCTATAGATACAGGCTATAGATACAGGCTATAGATACACGCTATAGATACAGGCTATAGATACAGGCTTTACATAGGCTATAAATACAGGCTATAGATACAGGCTATAGATACAGGCTTTACATAGGCTATAGATACAGGCTTTACATAGGCTATAGATACAGGCTATAGATACAGGCTTTACATAGACTATAGATACAGGCTATAGATACAGGCTATAGATACAGGCTTTACATAGGCTATAGATACAGGTTATAGATACAGGCTATAGAGACATGCTATAGATACAGGCTATAGATACAGGCTATAGATACAGGCTATAGATACAGGCTATAGATACAGGCTATAGATACAGGCTATAGATAGAGGCTTTACATAGGCTATAAATACAGGCTATAGATACAGGCTATAGATACAGGCTATAGATACAGGCTATAGATACAGGCTATAGATACAGGCTTAACATAGACTATAGATACAGGCTATAGATACAGACTATAGATACAGGCTATAAATACAGGCTATAGATACAGGCTATATATACAGGCTATAGATACAGGCTATAGATATAGGCTTTACATAGGCTATAGATACAGGCTATAGATACAGGCTATAGATGCAGGCTATAGATGCAGGCTATAGATACAGGCTATAGATACAGGCTATAGATACAGGCTTTACATAGACTATAGATACAGGCTATAGATACAGGCTTTACATAGACTATAGATACAGGATATAGATACAGGCTATAGATACAGGCTATAGATACAGGATATAGATACAGGCTATAGATACAGGCTATAGATACAGGCTATAGATACAGGCTTTACATAGGCTATAAATACAGGCTATAGATACAGGCTATAGATACAGGCTATAGATACAGGCTTTACATAGAATATAGATACAGGCTTTACATAGACTATAGATACAGGCTTTACATAGAATATAGATAAAGGCTTTACATAGACTATAGATACAGGCTATAGATACAGGCTATAGATACAGGCTATAGATACAGGCTATAGATACAGGCTTTACATAGGCTATAAATACAGGCTATAGATACAGGCTATAGATACAGGCTATAGATACAGGCTATAGATACAGGCTATAGATACAGGCTATAGATACAGGCTTTACATTTACTATAGATACAGGCTTTACATAGGCTATAGATACAGGCTATAGATACAGGCTTTACATTTACTATAGATACAGGCTTTACATAGGCTATAGATACAGGCTATAGATACAGGCTATAGATACAGGCTTTACATAGAATATAGATACAGGCTTTACATAGGCTATAGATACAGGCTATAGATACAGGCTTTACATAGGCTATAGATACAGGCTATAGATACAGGCTTTACATAGAATATAGATACAGGCTATAGATACAGGCTATAGATACAGGCTTTACATAGGCTATAGATACAGGCTATAGATACAGGCTTTACATACAGGCTATAGATACAGGCTTTACATAGGCTATAGATACAGGCTATAGACACAGGCTATAGATACAGGCTATAGATACAGGCTTTACACAGGCTATAGATACAGGCTATAGATACAGGCTATAGACACAGGCTATAGATACAGGCTATAGATACAGGCTATAGATACAGGCTATAGATACAGGCTATAGATACAGGCTATAGATACAAGCTATAGATACAGGCTATAGATACAGGCTATAGATACAGGCTTTACATAGGCTATAGATACAGACTATAGATACAGGCTTTACATAGACTATAGATACAGACTATAGATACAGGCTATAGATACAGGCTATAAATACAGGCTATAGATACAGGCTTTACATAGGCTATAGATACAGGCTATAGATACAGGCTATAGATACAGGCTATAGATACAGGCTATAGATACAGGCTTTACATAGGCTATAGATACAGGCTATAGATACAGGCTATAGATACAGGCTATAGATACAGGCTATATATACAGGCTATAGATACAGGCTATAGATACAGGCTATAGATACAGGCTATAGATACAGGCTTTACATAGACTATAGATACAGGCTATAAATACAGGTTATAGATACAGGCTATAGATACAGGCTATAGATACAGGCTATAGATACAGGCTATAGATACAGGCTATAGATACAGGCTATAGATACAGGCTTTACATAGGCTATAGATACAGGCTTTACATAGGCTATAGATACAGGCTATAGATACAGGCTTTACATAGGCTATAGATACAGGCTATAGATACAGGCTATAGATACAGGCTATAGATACAGGCTTTACATAGACTATAGATACAGGCTATAGATAGACTATAGATACAGACTTTACATAGACTATAGATACAGGCTATACATAGACTATAGATACAGGCTTTACATAGACTATAGATACAGGCTTTACATAGACTATAGATACAGGCTTTACATAGACTATAGATACAGGCTATACATAGGCTATAGATACAGACTATAGATACAGGCTATAGATACAGGCTATAGATACAGGCTATAGATACAGGCTTTACATAGACTATAGATACAGGCTATAGATACAGACTATAGATACAGGCTATAGATACAGGCTTTACATAGACTATAGATACAGGTTATAGATACAGACTATAGATACAGGCTATAGATACAGACTATAGATACAGGCTATAGATACAGACTATAGATACAGGCTATAGATACAGGCTTTACATAGACTATAGATACAGGCTATAGATACAGGCTATAGATACAGACTATAGATACAGGCTATAGATACAGGCTATAGATACAGGCTATAGATACAGACTATAGATACAGGCTATAGATACAGACTATAGATACAGACTATAGATACAGGCTATAGATATAGGCTATAGATACAGGCTATAGATACAGGCTATAGATACAGGCTTTACATAGACTATAGATACAGGCTTTACATAGGCTATAGAACAAGGCTATAGATACAGGCTATAGATACAGGCTTTACATAGACTATAGATACAGGCTATAGATACAGGCTATAGATACAGGCTATAGATACAGGCTATAGATACAGGCTATAGATACAGGCTATAGATACAGGCTATAGATACAGGCTTTACATAGACTATAGATACAGGCTATAGATACAGGCTATAGATACAGGCTATAGATACAGACTATAGATACAGGCTATAGATACAGGCTATAGATACCGGCTATAGATACAGACTATAGATACAGGCTATAGATACAGGCTATAGATACAGGCTATAGATACAGGCTATAGATACAGGCTATAGATACCGGCTATAGATACAGACTATAGATACAGGCTATAGATACAGGCTATAGATACAGGCTATAGATACAGGCTATAGATACAGGCTATAGATACAGGCTTTACATAGACTATAGATACAGGCTATAGATACAGGCTATAGATACAGGCTATAGATACAGGCTTTACATAGACTATAGATACAGGCTATAGATACAGGCTATAAATACAGGCTATAGATACAGGCTATAGATACAGGCTATAGATACAGGCTTTACATAGGCTATAGATACAGGTTATAGATACAGGCTATAGATACAGGCTATAGATACAGGCTATAGATACAGGCTATAGATACAGGCTATAGATACAGACTATAGATACAGACTATAGATACAGGCTATAGATACAGGCTATAGATACAGGCTATAGATACAGGCTATAGATACAGGCTATATATACAGGCTATAGATACAGGTTATAGATACAGGCTATAGATACAGGCTATAGATACAGGCTTTACATAGGCTATAGATACAGGCTATAGATACAGGCTTTACATAGACTATAGATACAGGCTATAGATACAGACTATAGATACAGGCTATAAATAAAGGCTATAGATACAGGCTATAGATACAGGCTATATATACAGGCTATAGATACAGGCTATAGATACAGACTATAGATACAGGCTTTACATAGGCTATAGATACAGGCTATAGATACAGGCTATAGATACAGGCTATAGATACAGGCTATAGATACAGGCTTTACATAGGCTATAGATACAGGCTATAGATACAGGCTATAGATACAGGCTATAGATACAGGCTATAGATACAGGCTATAGATACAGGCTTTACATAGGCTATAAATATAGGCTATAGATACAGGCTATAGATACAGGCTATAGATACAGGCTATAGATACAGGCTATAGATACAGACTATAGATACAGGCTATAAATACAGGCTATAGAAACAGGCTATAGATACAGGCTATAGATACAGGCTTTACATAGGCTATAGATACAGACTATAGATATAGGCTATAGATACAGGCTATAAATACAGGCTATAAATACAGGCTATAGATACAGGCTATAGACACAGGCTATAGATACAGGCTTTACATAGGCTATAGATACAGGCTATAGATACAGGCTATAGATACAGGCTATAGATACAGGCTTTACATAGGCTATAAATACAGGCTATAGATACAGGCTATAGATACAGGCTATAGATACAGGCTATAGATACAGGCTATAGATACAGGCTTTACATAGACTATAGATACAGGCTTTACATAGGCTATAGATACAGGCTTTACATAGGCTATAGATACAGGCTATAGATACAGGCTATAGATACAGGCTATAGATACAGGCTTTACATAGGCTATACATACAGGCTATAGATACAGGCTATAGATACAGGATTTACATAGGCTATAGATACAGGCTATAGATACAGTCTATAGATACAGGCTTTACATAGACTGTAGATACAGGCTATAGATAAAGGCTATAGATACAGGCTTTACATAGACTGTAGATACAGGCTATAGATACAGGCTATAGATACAGGCTTTACATAGACTATAGATACAGGCTATAGATACAGGCTATAGATACAGGCTTTACATAGGCTATAGATACAGGCTATAGATACAGGCTTTACATAGACTATAGATACAGGCTATAGATACAGGCTATAGATACAGGCTATAGATACAAGCTATAGATACAGGCTATAGATACAGGCTATAGATACAGGCTATAGATACAGGCTATAGATACAGGCTATAGATACAGGCTATAGATACAGGCTTTACATAGGCTATAGATACAGGCTATAGATACAGGCTATAGATACAGGCTATAGATACAGGCTATAGATACAGGCTATAGATACAGGCTTTACATAGGCTATAGATACAGGCTTTACATAGACTATAGATACAGGCTATAGATACAGGCTATAGATACAGGCTATAGATACAAGCTATAGATACAGGCTATAGATACAGGCTATAGATACAGGCTATAGATACAGGCTATAGATACAGGCTATAGATACAGGCTATAGATACAGGCTTTACATAGGCTATAGATACAGGCTATAGATACAGGCTATAGATACAGGCTATAGATACAGGCTATAGATACAGGCTATAGATACAGGCTATAGATACAGGCTATAGATACAGGCTTTACATAGGCTATAGATACAGGCTATAGATACAGGCTATAGATACAGGCTTTATATAGGCTATAGATATAGGCTATAGATACAGGCTATAGATACAGGCTATAGATACAGGCTATAGATACAGGCTTTACATAGACTATAGATACAGGCTATAAATACAGGCTATAGATACAGGCTATAGATACAGGCTATAGATACAGGCTATAGATACAGGCTATAGATACAGGCTATAGATACAGGCTTTACATAGGCTATAGATACAGGCTATAGATACAGGCTATAGATACAGGCTATAGATACAGGCTATAGATACAGGCTTTACATAGGCTATAGATACAGGCTATAGATACAGGCTTTACATAGGCTATAGATACAGGCTATAGATACAGGCTTTACATAGACTACAGATACAGGCTATAGATACAGGCTATAGATACAGGCTATAGATACAGGCTATAGATACAGGCTATAGATACAGGCTTTACATAGACTATAGATACAGGCTATAAATACAGGCTATAGATACAGGCTATAGATACAGGCTATAGATACACGCTATAGATACAGGCTTTACATAGGCTATAGATACAGGCTATAGATACAGGCTATAGATACAGGCTATAGATACAGGCTATAGATACAGGCTATAGATACAGGCTTTACATAGGCTATAGATACAGGCTTTACATAGGCTATAGATACAGGCTATAGATACAGGCTTTACATAGACTATAGATACAGGCTTTACATAGACTATAGATACAGGCTATACATAGACTATAGATACAGGCTATAGATAGACTATAGATACAGGCTTTACATAGGCTATAGATACAGGCTATAGATACAGGCTATAGATACAGGCTTTACATAGACTATAGATACAGGCTATAGATACAGACTATAGATACAGGCTATAGATACAGGCTATAGATACAGGCTATAGATACAGGCTATAGATACAGGCTATAGATACAGGCTATAGATAGACTATAGATACAGGCTATATATACAGGCTATAGATACAGGCTATAGATACAGGCTATAGATACAGGCTTTACATAGACTATAGATACAGGCTTTACATAGACTATAGATACAGGCTATACATAGACTATAGATACAGTCTATAGATAGACTATAGATACAGGCTATAGATACAGGCTATAGATACAGACTATAGATAGGCTATAGATACAGGCTATAGATACAGGCTATAGATACAGGCTATAGATACAGGCTATAGATACAGGCTTTACATAGACTATAGATACAGGCTTTACATAGACTATAGATACAGGCTTTACATAGACTATAGATACAGGCTATAGATACAGGCTATAGATACAGGCTATAGATACAGGCTATAGATACAGGCTTTACATAGACTATAGATACAGGCTTTACATAGACTATAGATACAGGCTTTACATAGGCTATAGATACAGGCTATAGATACAGGCTATAGATACAGGCTATAGATACAGGCTATAGATACAGGCTTTACATAGACTATAGATACAGGCTATACATAGACTATAGATACAGGCTTTACATAGACTATAGATACAGGCTTTACATAGACTATAGATACAGGCTATACATAGACTATAGATACAGGCTTTACATAGACTATAGATACAGGCTTTACATAGACTATAGATACAGGCTATAGATACAGACTATAGATACAGGCTATAGATACAGGCTTTACATAGACTTTAGATACAGGCTATAGATACAGACTATAGATACAGGCTATAGATACAGACTATAGATACAGGCTATAGATACAGACTATAGATACAGGCTATAGATACAGGCTTTACATAGACTATAAATACAGGCTATAGATACAGGCTATAGATACAGGCTATAGATACAGGCTATAGATACAGGCTATAGATACAGACTATAGATACAGGCTATAGATACAGACTATAGATACAGGCTATAGATACAGGCTATAGATACAGGCTATAGATACAGGCTATAGATACAGGCTTTACATAGACTATAGATACAGGCTTTACATAGGCTATAGATACAGGCTATAGATACAGGCTATAGATACAGGCTTTACATAGACTATAGATACAGGCTATAGATACAGGCTATAGATACAGACTATAGATACAGACTATAGATACAGGCTATAGATACAGGATATAGATACAGGATATAGATACAGGCTCTAGATACAGGCTATAGATACAGGCTATAGATACAGGCTATAGATACAGGCTTTACATAGACTATAGATACAGGCTATAGATACAGGCTATAGATACAGGCTATAGATACAGACTATAGATACAGGCTATAGATACAGGCTATAGATACAGGCTTTACATAGGCTATAGACACAGGCTATAGATACAGGCTTTACATAGGCTATAGATACAGGCTATAGATACAGGCTTTACATAGGCTATAGATACAGGCTATAGATACAGGCTATAGATACAGGCTATAGATACAGGCTTTACATAGGCTATACAAACAGGCTATAGATACAGGCTATAGATACAGGATTTACATAGGCTATAGATACAGGCTATAGATACAGTCTATAGATACAGGCTTTACATAGACTGTAGATACAGGCTATAGATAAAGGCTATAGATACAGGCTTTACATAGACTATAGATACAGGCTATAGATACAGGCTATAGATACAGGCTTTACATAGACTATAGATACAGGCTATAGATACAGGCTATAGATACAGGCTATAGATACAGGCTTTACATAGGCTATAGATACAGGCTTTACATAGGCTATAGATACAGGCTATAGATACAGGCTTTACATAGACTATAGATACAGGCTATAGATACAGGCTTTACATAGGCTATAGATACAGGCTTTACATAGACTATAGATACAGGCTATAGATACAGGCTATAGATACAGGCTATAGATACAGGCTATAGATACAGGCTATACATACAGGCTTTACATAGACTATAGATACAGGCTATAGATACAGGCTATAGATACAGGCTATAGATACAAGCTATAGATACAGGCTATAGATACAGGCTATAGATACAGGCTATAGATACAGGCTATAGATACAGGCTATAGATACAGGCTTTACATAGGCTATAAATACAGGCTATAGATACAGACTATAGATACAGGCTATAGATACAGGCTATAGATACAGGCTATAGATACAGGCTATAGATACAGGCTATAGAAACAAGCTATAGATACAGGCTATAGATACAGGCTATAGATACATGCTTTACATAAGCTATAGATACAGGCTATAGATACAGGCTATAGATACAGGCTATAGATACAGGCTATAGATACAGGCTATAGATACAGGCTATAGATACAGGCTATAGATACAGGCTTTACATAGGCTATAGATACAGGCTATAGATACAGGCTTTACATAGACTATAGATACAGGCTTTACATAGGCTATAGATACAGGCTATAGATACAGGCTATAGATACAGGCTATATATACAGGCTATAGATACAGGCTATAGATACAGGCTTTACATAGACTATAGATACAGGCTTTACACAGACTATAGATACAGACTATAGATACAGGCTATAGATACAGGCTATAGATACAGGCTATAGATACAGGCTTTACATAGACTATAGATACAGGCTTTACACAGACTATAGATACAGACTATAGATACAGGCTATAGATACAGGCTATAGATACAGGCTATAGACACAGGCTTTACACAGACTATAGATACAGGCTATAGATACAGGCTATAGATACAGGCTTTACATAGACTATAGATACAGGCTTTACACAGACTATAGATACAGGCTTTACACAGACTATAGATACAGGCTTTACATAGACTATAGATACAGGCTATAGATACAGGCTTTACATAGACTATAGATACAGGCTTTACACAGACTATAGATACAGGCTTTACATAGACTATAGATACAGGCTATAGATACAGGCTTTACATAGACTATAGATACAGGCTATAGATACAGGCTATAGATACAGGCTATAGATACAGACTATAGATACAGGCTATAGATACAGGCAATAGATACAGACTATAGATACAGGCTATAGATACAGGCTATAGATACAGGCTTTACATAGGCTATAGATACAGGCTTTACATAGACTATAGATACAGGCTATAGATACAGGCAATAGATACAGACTATAGATACAGGCTATAGATACAGGCTATAGATACAGGCTTTACATAGGCTATAGATACAGGCTTTACACAGACTATAGATACAGGCTATAGATACAGGCTATAGATACAGGCTTTACATAGACTATAGATACAGGCTTTACACAGACTATAGATACAGGCTTTACACAGACTATAGATACAGGCTTTACATAGACTATAGATACAGGCTATAGATACAGGCTTTACATAGACTATAGATACAGGCTTTACACAGACTATAGATACAGGCTTTACATAGACTATAGATACAGGCTATAGATACAGGCTTTACATAGACTATAGATACAGGCTATAGATACAGGCTATAGATACAGACTATAGATACAGGCTTTACATAGACTATAGATACAGGCTATAGATACAGGCTATAGATACAGGCTATAGATACAGGCTTTAGATACAGGCTATAGATACAGGCTTCACATAGACTATAGATACAGGCTTTACACAGAATATAGATACAGGCTTTACATAGACTATAGATACAGGCTATAGATACAGGCAATAGATACAGGCTATACATTGACTATAGATACAGGCTATAGATAGACTATAGATACAGACTTTACATATACTATAGATACAGGCTATAGATAGACTATAGATACAGGCTTTACATAGGCTATAGATACAGGCTATAGATACAGGCTTTACATAGACTATAGATACAGGCTATAGATACAGACTATAGATACAGGCTATAGATACAGGCTATAGATACAGGCTATAGATACAGGCTATAGATACAGGCTATAGATAGACTATAGATACAGGCTATATACACAGGCTATAGATACAGGCTATAGATACAGGCTATAGATACAGGCTATAGATACAGGCTATAGATACAGGCTATAGATACAGGCAATAGATACAGACTATATATACAGGCTATAGATACAGACTATAGATACAGGCTATAGATACAGGCTATAGATACAGGCTATAGATACAGACTATAGATACAGGCTTTACATAGAATATAGATACAGGCTTTACATAGACTATAGATACAGGCTATAAATACAGGCTATAGATACAGGCTATAGATACAGGCTATAGATACAGGCTTTACATAGACTATAGATACAGGCTATAGATACAGGCTATAGATACAGGCTATAGATACAGGCTATAGATACAGGCTTTACATAGACTATAGATACAGGCTATAGATACAGGCTATAGATACAGGCTATAGATACAGGCTATAGATACAGGCTATAGATACAGGCTATAGATACAGGCTATAGATACAGGCTATAGATACAGGCTATAGATACAGGCTTTACATAGGCTATAGATACAGGCTTTACATAGGCTATATATACAGGCTATAGATACAGGCTATAGATACAGGCTATAGATAGAGGCTATAGATACAGACTATAGATACAGGCTTTACATAGACTATAGATACAGGCTATAGATACAGGCTATAGATACAGGCTATAGATACAGGCTTTACATAGACTATAGATACAGGCTTTACACAGACTATAGATACAGACTATAGATACAGGCTATAGATACAGGCTATAGATACAGGCTATAGATACAGGCTATAGATACAGGCAATAGATACAGGCTATAGATACAGGCTTTACATAGACTATAGATACAGGCTTTACACAGACTATAGATACAGACTATAGATACAGGCTATAGATACAGGCTATAGATACAGGCTATAGATACAGACTTTACATAGGCTATAGATACAGGCTTTACATAGACTATAGATACAGGCTATAGATACAGCTATAGATACAGGTTATAGATACAGGCTATAGATAGACTATAGACACAGGCTATAGATACAGGCTATAGATACAGGCTTTACATAGGCTATAGATACAGGCTATAGATACAGGCTATAGATACAGGCTTTACACAGACTATAGATACAAGCTTTACACAGAATATAGATACAGGCTTTACATAGACTATAGATACAGGCTTTACATAGACTATAGATACAGGCTTTACATAGGCTATAGATACAGGCTATAGATACAGGCTATAGATACAGGCTATAGATACAGGCTTTACATAGACTATAGATACAGGCTATAGATACAGGCTTTATATAGGCTATAGATACAGGCTTTACATAGACTATAGATACAGGCTTTACATAGGCTATAGATACAGGCTATAGATACAGGCTTTACATAGGCTATAGATACAGGCTATAGATACAGGCTTTACATAGGCTATAGATACAGGCTATAGATACAGGCTTTACATAGGCTATAGATACAGGCTATAGATACAGGCTTTACATAGGCTATAGATACAGGCTACAGATACAGGCTATAGATACAGGCTTTACATAGGCTATAGATACAGGCTATAGATACAGGCTTTACATAGGCTATAGATACAGGCTACAGATACAGGCTATAGATACAGGCTATAGATACAGGCTATAGATACAGGCTTTACATAGGCTAAAGATACAGGCTATAGATACAGGCTATAGATACAGGCTATAGATACAGGCTATAGATACAGGATATATATACAGGCTATAGATACAGGCTTTACATAGGCTATAGATAAAGGCTATAGATACAGGCTATAGATACAGGCTATAGATACAGGCTTTACATAAGGCTATAGATACAGGCTATAGATACAGGCTATAGATACAGGCTATATATACAGGCTATAGATACAGGCTATAGATACAGGCTATAAATACAGGCTATAGATACAGGCTATAGATACAGGCTATAGATACAGGCTTTACATAGGCTATAGATACAGGTTATAGATACAGGCTATAGATACAGGCTATAGATACAGGCTATAGATACAGGCTATAGATATAGGCTATAGATACAGGCTTTACATAGGCTATAGATACAGGCTTTACATAGACTATAGATACAGGCTTTACATAGGCTATAGATACAGGCTATAGATACAGGCTATAGATACAGGCTTTACATAGGCTATAGATACAGGTTATAGATACAGGCTATAGATACATGCTATAGATACAGGCTATAGATACAGGCTATAGATACAGGCTATAGATACAGGCTATAGATACAGGCTTTACATAGGCTATAAATACAGGCTATAGATACAGACTATAGATACAGGCTATAGATACAGGCTATAGATACAGGCTATAGATACAGGCTATATATACATGCTATAGATACAGGCTATAGATACAGGCTATAGATACAGGCTTTACATAGGCTATAGATACAGGCTATAGATACAGGCTATAGATGCAGGCTATAGATGCAGGCTATAGATGCAGGCTATAGATGCAGGCTATAGATACAGGCTATAGATACAGGCTATAGATACAGGCTATAGATACAGGCTATAGATATAGGCTATAGATACAGGCTTTACATAGGCTATAGATACAGGCTTTACATAGGCTATAGATACAGGCTATAGATACAGGCTTTACATAGGCTATAGATACAGGCTTTACATAGGCTATAGATACAGGCTATAGATACAGGCTATAGATACAGGCTATAGATACAGGCTATAGATACAGGCAATAGATACAGGCTATAGATACAGGCTTTACATAGGCTATAGATACAGGCTATAGATACAGGCTATAGATACAGGCTATAGATACAGGCTATAGATACAGGCTATAGATACAGGCTATAGATACAGGCTTTACATAGGCTATAAATACAGGCTATAGATACAGGCTATAGATACAGGCTATAGATACAGGCTATAGATACAGGCTATAGATACAGGCTTTACATAGGCTATAGATACAGGCTTTACATAGGCTATAGATACAGGCTATAGATACAGGCTATAGATACAGGCTATAGATACAGGCTATAGATACAGGCTTTACATAGACTATAGATACAGGCTTTACATAGGCTATAGATACAGGCTTTACATAGGCTATAGATACAGGCTATAGATACAGGCTATAGATACACGCTATAGATACAGGCTATAGATACAGGCTTTACATAGGCTATAAATACAGGCTATAGATACAGGCTATAGATACAGGCTTTACATAGGCTATAGATACAGGCTTTACATAGGCTATAGATACAGGCTATAGATACAGGCTTTACATAGACTATAGATACAGGCTATAGATACAGGCTATAGATACAGGCTTTACATAGGCTATAGATACAGGTTATAGATACAGGCTATAGAGACATGCTATAGATACAGGCTATAGATACAGGCTATAGATACAGGCTATAGATACAGGCTATAGATACAGGCTATAGATACAGGCTATAGATAGAGGCTTTACATAGGCTATAAATACAGGCTATAGATACAGGCTATAGATACAGGCTATAGATACAGGCTATAGATACAGGCTATAGATACAGGCTTTACATAGACTATAGATACAGGCTATAGATACAGACTATAGATACAGGCTATAAATACAGGCTATAGATACAGGCTATATATACAGGCTATAGATACAGGCTATAGATATAGGCTTTACATAGGCTATAGATACAGGCTATAGATACAGGCTATAGATGCAGGCTATAGATGCAGGCTATAGATACAGGCTATAGATACAGGCTATAGATACAGGCTTTACATAGACTATAGATACAGGCTATAGATACAGGCTTTACATAGACTATAGATACAGGATATAGATACAGGCTATAGATACAGGCTATAGATACAGGATATAGATACAGGCTATAGATACAGGCTATAGATACAGGCTATAGATACAGGCTTTACATAGGCTATAAATACAGGCTATAGATACAGGCTATAGATACAGGCTATAGATACAGGCTTTACATAGAATATAGATACAGGCTTTACATAGACTATAGATACAGGCTTTACATAGAATATAGATAAAGGCTTTACATAGACTATAGATACAGGCTATAGATACAGGCTATAGATACAGGCTATAGATACAGGCTATAGATACAGGCTTTACATAGGCTATAAATACAGGCTATAGATACAGGCTATAGATACAGGCTATAGATACAGGCTATAGATACAGGCTATAGATACAGGCTTTACATTTACTATAGATACAGGCTTTACATATGCTATAGATACAGGCTATAGATACAGGCTTTACATTTACTATAGATACAGGCTTTACATAGGCTATAGATACAGGCTATAGATACAGGCTATAGATACAGGCTTTACATAGAATATAGATACAGGCTTTACATAGGCTATAGATACAGGCTATAGATACAGGCTTTACATAGGCTATAGATACAGGCTATAGATACAGGCTTTACATAGAATATAGATACAGGCTATAGATACAGGCTATAGATACAGGCTTTACATAGGCTATAGATACAGGCTATAGATACAGGCTTTACATACAGGCTATAGATACAGGCTTTAAATAGGCTATAGATACAGGCTATAGACACAGGCTATAGATACAGGCTATAGATACAGGCTTTACACAGGCTATAGATACAGGCTATAGATACAGGCTATAGACACAGGCTATAGATACAGGCTATAGATACAGGCTATAGATACAGGCTATAGATACAGGCTATAGATACAGGCTATAGATACAAGCTATAGATACAGGCTATAGATACAGGCTATAGATACAGGCTTTACATAGGCTATAGATACAGACTATAGATACAGGCTTTACATAGACTATAGATACAGACTATAGATACAGGCTATAGATACAGGCTATAAATACAGGCTATAGATACAGGCTTTACATAGGCTATAGATACAGGCTATAGATACAGGCTATAGATACAGGCTATAGATACAGGCTTTACATAGGCTATAGATACAGGCTATAGATACAGGCTATAGATACAGGCTATAGATACAGGCTATATATACAGGCTATAGATACAGGCTATAGATACAGGCTATAGATACAGGCTATAGATACAGGCTTTACATAGACTATAGATACAGACTATAGATACAGGCTTTACATAGACTATAGATACAGACTATAGATACAGGCTATAGATACAGGCTATAAATACAGGCTATAGATACAGGCTTTACATAGGCTATAGATACAGGCTATAGATACAGGCTATAGATACAGGCTATAGATACAGGCTTTACATAGGCTATAGATACAGGCTATAGATACAGGCTATAGATACAGGCTATAGATACAGGCTATATACACAGGCTATAGATACAGGCTATAGATACAGGCTATAGATACAGGCTATAGATACAGGCTTTACATAGACTATAGATACAGGCTATAAATACAGGTTATAGATACAGGCTATAGATACAGGCTATAGATACAGGCTATAGATACAGGCTATAGATACAGGCTATAGATACAGGCTATAGATACAGGCTTTACATAGGCTATAGATACAGGCTTTACATAGGCTATAGATACAGGCTATAGATACAGGCTTTACATAGGCTATAGATACAGGCTATAGATACAGGCTATAGATACAGGCTATAGATACAGGCTATAGATACAGGCTTTACATAGACTATAGATACAGGCTATAGATAGACTATAGATACAGACTTTACATAGACTATAGATACAGGCTATACATAGACTATAGATACAGGCTTTACATAGACTATAGATACAGGCTTTACATAGACTATAGATACAGGCTTTACATAGACTATAGATACAGGCTATACATAGGCTATAGATACAGACTATAGATACAGGCTATAGATACAGGCTATAGATACAGGCTATAGATACAGGCTTTACATAGACTATAGATACAGGCTATAGATACAGACTATAGATACAGGCTATAGATACAGGCTTTACATAGACTATAGATACAGGTTATAGATACAGACTATAGATACAGGCTATAGATACAGACTATAGATACAGGCTATAGATACAGACTATAGATACAGGCTATAGATACAGGCTTTACATAGACTATAGATACAGGCTATAGATACAGGCTATAGATACAGACTATAGATACAGGCTATAGATACAGGCTATAGATACAGGCTATAGATACAGACTATAGATACAGGCTATAGATACAGACTATAGATACAGACTATAGATACAGGCTATAGATATAGGCTATAGATACAGGCTATAGATACAGGCTATAGATACAGGCTTTACATAGACTATAGATACAGGCTTTACATAGGCTATAGAACAAGGCTATAGATACAGGCTATAGATACAGGCTTTACATAGACTATAGATACAGGCTATAGATACAGGCTATAGATACAGGCTATAGATACAGGCTATAGATACAGGCTATAGATACAGGCTATAGATACAGGCTATAGATACAGGCTATAGATACAGGCTTTACATAGACTATAGATACAGGCTATAGATACAGGCTATAGATACAGGCTATAGATACAGACTATAGATACAGGCTATAGATACAGGCTATAGATACCGGCTATAGATACAGACTATAGATACAGGCTATAGATACAGGCTATAGATACAGGCTATAGATACAGGCTATAGATACAGGCTATAGATACCGGCTATAGATACAGACTATAGATACAGGCTATAGATACAGGCTATAGATACAGGCTATAGATACAGGCTATAGATACAGGCTATAGATACAGGCTTTACATAGACTATAGATACAGGCTATAGATACAGGCTATAGATACAGGCTATAGATACAGGCTTTACATAGACTATAGATACAGGCTATAGATACAGGCTATAAATACAGGCTATAGATACAGGCTATAGATACAGGCTATAGATACAGGCTTTACATAGGCTATAGATACAGGTTATAGATACAGGCTATAGATACAGGCTATAGATACAGGCTATAGATACAGGCTATAGATACAGGCTATAGATACAGACTATAGATACAGACTATAGATACAGGCTATAGATACAGGCTATAGATACAGGCTATAGATACAGGCTATAGATACAGGCTATATATACAGGCTATAGATACAGGTTATAGATACAGGCTATAGATACAGGCTATAGATACAGGCTATAGATACAGGCTTTACATAGGCTATAGATACAGGCTATAGATACAGGCTTTACATAGACTATAGATACAGGCTATAGATACAGACTATAGATACAGGCTATAAATAAAGGCTATAGATACAGGCTATAGATACAGGCTATATATACAGGCTATAGATACAGGCTATAGATACAGACTATAGATACAGGCTTTACATAGGCTATAGATACAGGCTATAGATACAGGCTATAGATACAGGCTATAGATACAGGCTATAGATACAGGCTTTACATAGGCTATAGATACAGGCTATAGATACAGGCTATAGATACAGGCTATAGATACAGGCTATAGATACAGGCTATAGATACAGGCTTTACATAGGCTATACATACAGGCTATAGATACAGGCTATAGATACAGGATTTACATAGGCTATAGATACAGGCTATAGATACAGTCTATAGATACAGGCTTTACATAGACTGTAGATACAGGCTATAGATAAAGGCTATAGATACAGGCTTTACATAGACTGTAGATACAGGCTATAGATACAGGCTATAGATACAGGCTTTACATAGACTATAGATACAGGCTATAGATACAGGCTATAGATACAGGCTATAGATACAGGCTTTACATAGGCTATAGATACAGGCTTTACATAGGCTATAGATACAGGCTATAGATACAGGCTTTACATAGACTATAGATACAGGCTATAGATACAGGCTATAGATACAGGCTTTACATAGGCTATAGATACAGGCTATAGATACAGGCTTTACATAGACTATAGATACAGGCTATAGATACAGGCTATAGATACAGGCTATAGATACAAGCTATAGATACAGGCTATAGATACAGGCTATAGATACAGGCTATAGATACAGGCTATAGATACAGGCTATAGATACAGGCTTTACATAGGCTATAGATACAGGCTATAGATACAGGCTATAGATACAGGCTATAGATACAGGCTATAGATACAGGCTATAGATACAGGCTTTACATAGGCTATAGATACAGGCTTTACATAGACTATAGATACAGGCTATAGATACAGGCTATAGATACAGGCTATAGATACAGGCTATACATACAGGCTTTACATAGACTATAGATACAGGCTATAGATACAGGCTATAGATACAGGCTATAGATACAAGCTATAGATACAGGCTATAGATACAGGCTATAGATACAGGCTATAGATACAGGCTATAGATACAGGCTATAGATACAGGCTATAGATACAGGCTTTACATAGGCTATAGATACAGGCTATAGATACAGGCTATAGATACAGGCTATAGATACAGGCTATAGATACAGGCTATAGATACAGGCTATAGATACAGGCTATAGATACAGGCTTTACATAGGCTATAGATACAGGTTATAGATACAGGCTATAGATACAGGCTATAGATACAGGCTATAGATACAGGCTATAGATACAGGCTATAGATACAGACTATAGATACAGACTATAGATACAGGCTATAGATACAGGCTATAGATACAGGCTATAGATACAGGCTATAGATACAGGCTATATATACAGGCTATAGATACAGGTTATAGATACAGGCTATAGATACAGGCTATAGATACAGGCTATAGATACAGGCTTTACATAGGCTATAGATACAGGCTATAGATACAGGCTTTACATAGACTATAGATACAGGCTATAGATACAGACTATAGATACAGGCTATAAATAAAGGCTATAGATACAGGCTATAGATACAGGCTATATATACAGGCTATAGATACAGGCTATAGATACAGACTATAGATACAGGCTTTACATAGGCTATAGATACAGGCTATAGATACAGGCTATAGATACAGGCTATAGATACAGGCTATAGATACAGGCTTTACATAGGCTATAGATACAGGCTATAGATACAGGCTATAGATACAGGCTATAGATACAGGCTATAGATACAGGCTATAGATACAGGCTTTACATAGGCTATACATACAGGCTATAGATACAGGCTATAGATACAGGATTTACATAGGCTATAGATACAGGCTATAGATACAGTCTATAGATACAGGCTTTACATAGACTGTAGATACAGGCTATAGATAAAGGCTATAGATACAGGCTTTACATAGACTGTAGATACAGGCTATAGATACAGGCTATAGATACAGGCTTTACATAGACTATAGATACAGGCTATAGATACAGGCTATAGATACAGGCTATAGATACAGGCTTTACATAGGCTATAGATACAGGCTTTACATAGGCTATAGATACAGGCTATAGATACAGGCTTTACATAGACTATAGATACAGGCTATAGATACAGGCTATAGATACAGGCTTTACATAGGCTATAGATACAGGCTATAGATACAGGCTTTACATAGACTATAGATACAGGCTATAGATACAGGCTATAGATACAGGCTATAGATACAAGCTATAGATACAGGCTATAGATACAGGCTATAGATACAGGCTATAGATACAGGCTATAGATACAGGCTATAGATACAGGCTTTACATAGGCTATAGATACAGGCTATAGATACAGGCTATAGATACAGGCTATAGATACAGGCTATAGATACAGGCTATAGATACAGGCTTTACATAGGCTATAGATACAGGCTTTACATAGACTATAGATACAGGCTATAGATACAGGCTATAGATACAGGCTATAGATACAGGCTATACATACAGGCTTTACATAGACTATAGATACAGGCTATAGATACAGGCTATAGATACAGGCTATAGATACAAGCTATAGATACAGGCTATAGATACAGGCTATAGATACAGGCTATAGATACAGGCTATAGATACAGGCTATAGATACAGGCTATAGATACAGGCTTTACATAGGCTATAGATACAGGCTATAGATACAGGCTATAGATACAGGCTATAGATACAGGCTATAGATACAGGCTATAGATACAGGCTATAGATACAGGCTATAGATACAGGCTTTACATAGGCTATAGATACAGGCTATAGATACAGGCTATAGATACAGGCTTTATATAGGCTATAGATATAGGCTATAGACACAGGCTATAGATACAGGCTATAGATACTGGCTATAGATACAGGCTTTACATAGACTATAGATACAGGCTATAAATACAGGCTATAGATACAGGCTATAGATACAGGCTATAGATACAGGCTATAGATACAGGCTATAGATACAGGCTATAGATACAGGCTTTACATAGGCTATAGATACAGGCTATAGATACAGGCTATAGATACAGGCTATAGATACAGGCTATAGATACAGGCTTTACATAGGCTATAGATACAGGCTATAGATACAGGCTTTACATAGGCTATAGATACAGGCTATAGATACAGGCTTTACATAGACTACATATACAGGCTATAGATACAGGCTATAGATACAGGCTATAGATACAGGCTATAGATACAGGCTATAGATACAGGCTTTACATAGACTATAGATACAGGCTATAAATACAGGCTATAGATACAGGCTATAGATACAGGCTATAGATACACGCTATAGATACAGGCTTTACATAGGCTATAGATACAGGCTATAGATACAGGCTATAGATACAGGCTATAGATACAGGCTATAGATACAGGCTATAGATACAGGCTTTACATAGGCTATAGATACAGGCAATACATAGGCTATAGATACAGGCTATAGATACAGGCTTTACATAGACTATAGATACAGGCTTTACATAGACTATAGATACAGGCTATACATAGACTATAGATACAGGCTATAGATAGACTATAGATACAGACTTTACATAGACTATAGATACAGGCTATAGATAGACTATAGATACAGGCTTTACATAGGCTATAGATACAGGCTATAGATACAGGCTTTACATAGACTATAGATACAGGCTATAGATACAGACTATAGATACAGGCTATAGATACAGGCTATAGATACAGGCTATAGATACAGGCTATAGATACAGGCTATAGATAGACTATAGATACAGGCTATATATACAGGCTATAGATACAGGCTATAGATACAGGCTATAGATACAGGCTTTACATAGACTATAGATACAGGCTTTACATAGACTATAGATACAGGCTATACATAGACTATAGATACAGTCTATAGATAGACTATAGATACAGGCTATAGATACAGGCTATAGATACAGACTATAGATAGGCTATAGATACAGGCTATAGATACAGGCTATAGATACAGGCTATAGATACAGGCTATAGATACAGGCTTTACATAGACTATAGATACAGGCTTTACATAGACTATAGATACAGGCTTTACATAGACTATAGATACAGGCTATAGATACAGGCTATAGATACAGGCTATAGATACAGGCTATAGATACAGGCTTTACATAGACTATAGATACAGGCTTTACATAGACTATAGATACAGGCTTTACATAGGCTATAGATACAGGCTATAGATACAGGCTATAGATACAGGCTATAGATACAGGCTATAGATACAGGCTTTACATAGACTATAGATACAGGCTATACATAGACTATAGATACAGGCTTTACATAGACTATAGATACAGGCTATAGATACAGACTATAGATACAGGCTATAGATACAGGCTATAGATACAGGCTATAGATACAGGCTATAGATACAGGCTATAGATACAGGCTATAGATACAGGCTATAGATACAGGCTATAGATACAGGCTTTACATAGACTATAGATACAGGCTATAGATACAGGCTATAGATACAGGCTATAGATACAGACTATAGATACAGGCTATAGATACAGGCTATAGATACCGGCTATAGATACAGACTATAGATACAGGCTATAGATACAGGCTATAGATACAGGCTATAGATACAGGCTATAGATACAGGCTATAGATACCGGCTATAGATACAGACTATAGATACAGGCTATAGATACAGGCTATAGATACAGGCTATAGATACAGGCTATAGATACAGGCTATAGATACAGGCTTTACATAGACTATAGATACAGGCTATAGATACAGGCTATAGATACAGGCTATAGATACAGGCTTTACATAGACTATAGATACAGGCTATAGATACAGGCTATAAATACAGGCTATAGATACAGGCTATAGATACAGGCTATAGATACAGGCTTTACATAGGCTATAGATACAGGTTATAGATACAGGCTATAGATACAGGCTATAGATACAGGCTATAGATACAGGCTATAGATACAGGCTATAGATACAGACTATAGATACAGACTATAGATACAGGCTATAGATACAGGCTATAGATACAGGCTATAGATACAGGCTATAGATACAGGCTATATATACAGGCTATAGATACAGGTTATAGATACAGGCTATAGATACAGGCTATAGATACAGGCTATAGATACAGGCTTTACATAGGCTATAGATACAGGCTATAGATACAGGCTTTACATAGACTATAGATACAGGCTATAGATACAGACTATAGATACAGGCTATAAATAAAGGCTATAGATACAGGCTATAGATACAGGCTATATATACAGGCTATAGATACAGGCTATAGATACAGACTATAGATACAGGCTTTACATAGGCTATAGATACAGGCTATAGATACAGGCTATAGATACAGGCTATAGATACAGGCTATAGATACAGGCTTTACATAGGCTATAGATACAGGCTATAGATACAGGCTATAGATACAGGCTATAGATACAGGCTATAGATACAGGCTTTACATAGGCTATACATACAGGCTATAGATACAGGCTATAGATACAGGATTTACATAGGCTATAGATACAGGCTATAGATACAGTCTATAGATACAGGCTTTACATAGACTGTAGATACAGGCTATAGATAAAGGCTATAGATACAGGCTTTACATAGACTGTAGATACAGGCTATAGATACAGGCTATAGATACAGGCTTTACATAGACTATAGATACAGGCTATAGATACAGGCTATAGATACAGGCTATAGATACAGGCTTTACATAGGCTATAGATACAGGCTTTACATAGGCTATAGATACAGGCTATAGATACAGGCTTTACATAGACTATAGATACAGGCTATAGATACAGGCTATAGATACAGGCTTTACATAGGCTATAGATACAGGCTATAGATACAGGCTTTACATAGACTATAGATACAGGCTATAGATACAGGCTATAGATACAGGCTATAGATACAAGCTATAGATACAGGCTATAGATACAGGCTATAGATACAGGCTATAGATACAGGCTATAGATACAGGCTATAGATACAGGCTTTACATAGGCTATAGATACAGGCTATAGATACAGGCTATAGATACAGGCTATAGATACAGGCTATAGATACAGGCTATAGATACAGGCTTTACATAGGCTATAGATACAGGCTTTACATAGACTATAGATACAGGCTATAGATACAGGCTATAGATACAGGCTATAGATACAGGCTATACATACAGGCTTTACATAGACTATAGATACAGGCTATAGATACAGGCTATAGATACAGGCAATAGATACAAGCTATAGATACAGGCTATAGATACAGGCTATAGATACAGGCTATAGATACAGGCTATAGATACAGGCTATAGATACAGGCTATAGATACAGGCTTTACATAGGCTATAGATACAGGCTATAGATACAGGCTATAGATACAGGCTATAGATACAGGCTATAGATACAGGCTATAGATACAGGCTATAGATACAGGCTATAGATACAGGCTTTACATAGGCTATAGATACAGGCTATAGATACAGGCTATAGATACAGGCTTTATATAGGCTATAGATATAGGCTATAGACACAGGCTATAGATACAGGCTATAGATACTGGCTATAGATACAGGCTTTACATAGACTATAGATACAGGCTATAAATACAGGCTATAGATACAGGCTATAGATACAGGCTATAGATACAGGCTATAGATACAGGCTATAGATACAGGCTATAGATACAGGCTTTACATAGGCTATAGATACAGGCTATAGATACAGGCTATAGATACAGGCTATAGATACAGGCTATAGATACAGGCTTTACATAGGCTATAGATACAGGCTATAGATACAGGCTTTACATAGGCTATAGATACAGGCTATAGATACAGGCTTTACATAGACTACATATACAGGCTATAGATACAGGCTATAGATACAGGCTATAGATACAGGCTATAGATACAGGCTATAGATACAGGCTTTACATAGACTATAGATACAGGCTATAAATACAGGCTATAGATACAGGCTATAGATACAGGCTATAGATACACGCTATAGATACAGGCTTTACATAGGCTATAGATACAGGCTATAGATACAGGCTATAGATACAGGCTATAGATACAGGCTATAGATACAGGCTATAGATACAGGCTTTACATAGGCTATAGATACAGGCAATACATAGGCTATAGATACAGGCTATAGATACAGGCTTTACATAGACTATAGATACAGGCTTTACATAGACTATAGATACAGGCTATACATAGACTATAGATACAGGCTATAGATAGACTATAGATACAGACTTTACATAGACTATAGATACAGGCTATAGATAGACTATAGATACAGGCTTTACATAGGCTATAGATACAGGCTATAGATACAGGCTTTACATAGACTATAGATACAGGCTATAGATACAGACTATAGATACAGGCTATAGATACAGGCTATAGATACAGGCTATAGATACAGGCTATAGATACAGGCTATAGATAGACTATAGATACAGGCTATATATACAGGCTATAGATACAGGCTATAGATACAGGCTATAGATACAGGCTTTACATAGACTATAGATACAGGCTTTACATAGACTATAGATACAGGCTATACATAGACTATAGATACAGTCTATAGATAGACTATAGATACAGGCTATAGATACAGGCTATAGATACAGACTATAGATAGGCTATAGATACAGGCTATAGATACAGGCTATAGATACAGGCTATAGATACAGGCTATAGATACAGGCTTTACATAGACTATAGATACAGGCTTTACATAGACTATAGATACAGGCTTTACATAGACTATAGATACAGGCTATAGATACAGGCTATAGATACAGGCTATAGATACAGGCTATAGATACAGGCTTTACATAGACTATAGATACAGGCTTTACATAGACTATAGATACAGGCTTTACATAGGCTATAGATACAGGCTATAGATACAGGCTATAGATACAGGCTATAGATACAGGCTATAGATACAGGCTTTACATAGACTATAGATACAGGCTATACATAGACTATAGATACAGGCTTTACATAGACTATAGATACAGGCTTTACATAGACTATAGATACAGGCTATACATAGACTATAGATACAGGCTTTACATAGACTATAGATACAGGCTTTACATAGACTATAGATACAGGCTATAGATACAGACTATAGATACAGGCTATAGATACAGGCTTTACATAGACTTTAGATACAGGCTATAGATACAGACTATAGATACAGGCTATAGATACAGACTATAGATACAGGCTATAGATACAGACTATAGATACAGGCTATAGATACAGGCTTTACATAGACTATAAATACAGGCTATAGATACAGGCTATAGATACAGGCTATAGATACAGGCTATAGATACAGGCTATAGATACAGACTATAGATACAGGCTATAGATACAGACTATAGATACAGGCTATAGATACAGGCTATAGATACAGGCTATAGATACAGGCTATAGATACAGGCTTTACATAGACTATAGATACAGGCTTTACATAGGCTATAGATACAGGCTATAGATACAGGCTATAGATACAGGCTTTACATAGACTATAGATACAGGCTATAGATACAGGCTATAGATACAGACTATAGATACAGACTATAGATACAGGCTATAGATACAGGATATAGATACAGGATATAGATACAGGCTCTAGATACAGGCTATAGATACAGGCTATAGATACAGGCTATAGATACAGGCTTTACATAGACTATAGATACAGGCTATAGATACAGGCTATAGATACAGGCTATAGATACAGACTATAGATACAGGCTATAGATACAGGCTATAGATACAGGCTTTACATAGGCTATAGACACAGGCTATAGATACAGGCTTTACATAGGCTATAGATACAGGCTATAGATACAGGCTTTACATAGGCTATAGATACAGGCTATAGATACAGGCTATAGATACAGGCTATAGATACAGGCTTTACATAGGCTATACAAACAGGCTATAGATACAGGCTATAGATACAGGATTTACATAGGCTATAGATACAGGCTATAGATACAGTCTATAGATACAGGCTTTACATAGACTGTAGATACAGGCTATAGATAAAGGCTATAGATACAGGCTTTACATAGACTATAGATACAGGCTATAGATACAGGCTATAGATACAGGCTTTACATAGACTATAGATACAGGCTATAGATACAGGCTATAGATACAGGCTATAGATACAGGCTTTACATAGGCTATAGATACAGGCTTTACATAGGCTATAGATACAGGCTATAGATACAGGCTTTACATAGACTATAGATACAGGCTATAGATACAGGCTTTACATAGGCTATAGATACAGGCTTTACATAGACTATAGATACAGGCTATAGATACAGGCTATAGATACAGGCTATAGATACAGGCTATAGATACAGGCTATACATACAGGCTTTACATAGACTATAGATACAGGCTATAGATACAGGCTATAGATACAGGCTATAGATACAAGCTATAGATACAGGCTATAGATAGAGGCTATAGATACAGGCTATAGATACAGGCTATAGATACAGGCTATAGATACAGGCTTTACATAGGCTATAAATACAGGCTATAGATACAGACTATAGATACAGGCTATAGATACAGGCTATAGATACAGGCTATAGATACAGGCTATAGATACAGGCTATAGAAACAAGCTATAGATACAGGCTATAGATACAGGCTATAGATACATGCTTTACATAAGCTATAGATACAGGCTATAGATACAGGCTATAGATACAGGCTATAGATACAGGCTATAGATACAGGCTATAGATACAGGCTATAGATACAGGCTATAGATACAGGCTTTACATAGGCTATAGATACAGGCTATAGATACAGGCTATAGATACAGGCTTTATATAGGCTATAGATACAGGCTATAGATACAGGCTATAGATACAGGCTATAGATACAGGCTATAGATACAGGCTATAGATACAGGCTATAGATACAGGCTTTACATAGGCTATAGATACAGGCTATAGATACAGGCTATAGATACAGGCTATAGATACAGACTATAGATACAGGCTATAGATACAGGCTATAGATACAGGCTTTACATAGGCTATAGACACAGGCTATAGATACAGGCTTTACATAGGCTATAGATACAGGCTATAGATACAGGCTTTACATAGGCTATAGATACAGGCTATAGATACAGGCTATAGATACAGGCTATAGATACAGGCTTTACATAGGCTATACAAACAGGCTATAGATACAGGCTATAGATACAGGATTTACATAGGCTATAGATACAGGCTATAGATACAGTCTATAGATACAGGCTTTACATAGACTGTAGATACAGGCTATAGATAAAGGCTATAGATACAGGCTTTACATAGACTATAGATACAGGCTATAGATACAGGCTATAGATACAGGCTTTACATAGACTATAGATACAGGCTATAGATACAGGCTATAGATACAGGCTATAGATACAGGCTTTACATAGGCTATAGATACAGGCTTTACATAGGCTATAGATACAGGCTATAGATACAGGCTTTACATAGACTATAGATACAGGCTATAGATACAGGCTTTACATAGGCTATAGATACAGGCTTTACATAGACTATAGATACAGGCTATAGATACAGGCTATAGATACAGGCTATAGATACAGGCTATAGATACAGGCTATACATACAGGCTTTACATAGACTATAGATACAGGCTATAGATACAGGCTATAGATACAGGCTATAGATACAAGCTATAGATACAGGCTATAGATACAGGCTATAGATACAGGCTATAGATACAAGCTATAGATACAGGCTATAGATACAGGCTATAGATACAGGCTTTACATAGGCTATAGATACAGGTTATAGATACAGGCTATAGATACATGCTATAGATAGAGGCTATAGATACAGGCTATAGATACAGGCTATAGATACAGGCTTTACATAGGCTATAAATACAGGCTATAGATACAGACTATAGATACAGGCTATAGATACAGGCTATAGATACAGGCTATAGATACAGGCTATAGATACAAGCTATAGATACAGGCTATAGATACAGGCTATAGATACATGCTTTACATAAGCTATAGATACAGGCTATAGATACAGGCTATAGATACAGGCTATAGATACAGGCTATAGATACAGGCTATAGATACAGGCTTTACATAGGCTATAGATACAGGCTATAGATACAGGCTATAGATACAGGCTTTATATAGGCTATAGATACAGGCTATAGATACAGGCTATAGATACAGGCTATAGATACAGGCTTTACATAGACTATAGATACAGGCTATAAATACAGGCTATAGATACAGGCTATAGATACAGGCTATAGATACAGGCTATAGATACAGGCTATAGATACAGGCTATAGATACAGGCTTTACATAGGCTATAGATACAGGCTATAGATACAGGCTATAGATACAGGCTATAGATACAGGCTATAGATACAGGCTATAGATACAGGCTTTACATAGGCTATAGATACAGGCTATAGATACAGGCTTTACATAGGCTATAGATACAGGCTATAGATACAGGCTTTACATAGACTACAGATACAGGCTATAGATACAGGCTATAGATACAGGCTATAGATACAGGCTATAGATACAGGCTTTACATAGACTATAGATACAGGCTATAGATACAGGCTATAGATACAGGCTATAGATACAGGCTATAGATACAGGCTTTACATAGGCTATAGATACAGGCTATAGATACAGGCTATAGATACAGGCTATAGATACAGGCTATAGATACAGGCTTTACATAGGCTATAGATACAGGCTATAGATACAGGCTTTACATAGACTATAGATACAGGCTTTACATAGACTATAGATACAGGCTATACATAGACTATAGATACAGGCTATAGATAGACTATAGATACAGACTTTACATAGACTATAGATACAGGCTATAGATAGACTATAGATACAGGCTTTACATAGGCTATAGATACAGGCTATAGATACAGGCTATAGATACAGGCTTTACATAGACTATAGATACAGGCTATAGATACAGACTATAGATACAGGCTATAGATACAGGCTATAGATACAGGCTATAGATACAGGCTATAGATACAGGCTATAGATACAGGCTATAGATAGACTATAGATACAGGCTATAGATACAGGCTATAGATACAGGCTATAGATACAGGCTATAGATACAGGCTTTACATAGACTATAGATACAGGCTTTACATAGACTATAGATACAGGCTATACATAGACTATAGATACAGGCTATAGATAGACTATAGATACAGGCTATAGATACAGGCTATAGATACAGACTATAGATAGGCTATAGATACAGGCTATAGATACAGGCTATAGATACAGGCTATAGATACAGGCTTTACATAGACTATAGATACAGGCTTTACATAGACTATAGATACAGGCTTTACATAGACTATAGATACAGGCTATAGATACAGGCTATAGATACAGGCTATAGATACAGGCTATAGATACAGGCTATAGATACAGGCTTTACATAGACTATAGATACAGGCTTTACATAGACTATAGATACAGGCTTTACATAGGCTATAGATACAGGCTATAGATACAGGCTATAGATACAGGCTATAGATACAGGCTATAGATACAGGCTTTACATAGAATATAGATACAGGCTATACATAGACTATAGATACAGGCTTTACATAGACTATAGATACAGGCTTTACATAGACTATAGATACAGGCTATACATAGACTATAGAAACAGGCTTTACATAGACTATAGATACAGGCTTTACATAGACTATAGATACAGGCTATAGATACAGACTATAGATACAGGCTATAGATACAGGCTTTACATAGACTATAGATACAGGCTATAGATACAGACTATAGATACAGGCTATAGATACAGACTATAGATACAGGCTATAGATACAGACTATAGATACAGGCTATAGATACAGGCTTTACATAGACTATAAATACAGGCTATAGATACAGGCTATAGATACAGGCTATAGATACAGACTATAGATACAGGCTATAGATACAGGCTTTACATAGACTATAGATACAGGCTATAGATACAGACTATAGATACAGGCTATAGATACAGACTATAGATACAGGCTATAGATACAGACTATAGATACAGGCTATAGATACAGGCTTTACATAGACTATAAATACAGGCTATAGATACAGGCTATAGATACAGGCTATAGATACAGGCTATAGATACAGGCTATAGATACAGGCTATAGATACAGACTATAGATACAGGCTATAGATACAGGCTTTACATAGACTATAGATACAGGCTATAGATACAGACTATAGATACAGGCTATAGATACAGACTATAGATACAGGCTATAGATACAGACTATAGATACAGGCTATAGATACAGGCTTTACATAGACTATAAATACAGGCTATAGATACAGGCTATAGATACAGGCTATAGATACAGGCTATAGATACAGGCTATAGATACAGACTATAGATACAGGCTATAGATACAGACTATAGATACAGGCTATAGATACAGGCTATAGATACAGGCTATAGATACAGGCTTTACATAGACTATAGATACAGGCTTTACATAGGCTATAGATACAGGCTATAGATACAGGCTATAGATACAGGCTTTACATAGACTATAGATACAGGCTATAGATAGACTATAGATACAGACTATAGATACAGGCTATAGATACAGGATATAGATACAGGATATAGATACAGGCTCTAGATACAGGCTATAGATACAGGCTATAGATACAGGCTATAGATACAGGCTTTACATAGACTATAGATACAGGCTTTACATAGACTATAGATACAGGCTATAGATACAGGCTATAGATACAGGCAATATATACAGGCTATAGATACAGGCTATAGATACAGGCTATAGATACAGGCTATAGATACAGGCTATAGATACAGGCTATAGATACAGGCTATAGATACAGACTATAGATACAGGCTATAGATACAGACTATAGATACAGGCTATAGATACAGGCTATAGATACAGGCTATAGATACAGGCTATAGATACAGGCTTTACATAGGCTATAGACACAGGCTATAGATACAGGCTTTACATAGGCTATAGATACAGACTATAGATACAGGCTATAGATACAGGCTATAGATACAGGCTATAGATACAGGCTTTACATAGGCTATAGATACAGGCTTTACATAGGCTATAGATACAGGCTATAGATACAGGCTATAGATACAGGCTATAGATACAGGCTATAAATACAGGCTACAGATACAGGCTATAGATACAGGCTATAGATACAGGCTATAGATACAGGCTATAGATACAGGCTATAGATACAGGCTTTACATAGGCTATAGATACAGGCTATAGATACAGGCTATAGATACAGGCTATAGATACAGGCTATAGATACAGGCTTTACATAGACTATAGATACAGGCTTTACATAGGCTATAGATACAGGCTTTACATAGGCTATAGATACAGGCTATAGATACAGGCTATAGATACAGGCTATAGATACAGGCTTTACATAGGCTATAAATACAGGCTATAGATACATTCTATAGATACAGGCTTTACATAGACTATAGATACAGGCTATAGATACAGGCTATAGATACAGGCTATAGATACAGGCTATAGATACAGGCTTTACATAGACTATAGATACAGGCTATAGATACAGGCTATAGATACAGGCTATAGATACAGGCTTTACATAGGCTATAGATACAGGCTTTACATAGGCTATAGATACAGGCTATAGATACAGGCTTTACATAGACTATAGATACAGGCTATAGATACATGCTATAGATACAGGCTATAGATACAGGCTTTACATAGGCTATAGATACAGGCTATAGATACAGGCTTTACATAGACTATAGATACAGGCTATAGATACAGGCTTTACATAGGCTACAGATACAGGCTACAGATACAGGCTATAGATACAGGCTTTACATAGGCTATAGATACAGGCTTTACATAGACTATAGATACAGGCTATAGATACAGGCTATAGATACAGGCTATACATACAGGCTTTACATAGACTATAGATACAGGCTTTACACAGGCTATAGATACAGGCTATAGATACAGGCTATAGATAAAGGCTATAGATACAGGCTATAGATACAGGCTATAGATACAGGCTATAGATACAGGCTATAGATACAGGCTATAGATACAAGCTATAGATACAGGCTATAGATACAGGCTATAGATACAGGCTATAGATACAAGCTATAGATACAGGCTATAGATACATGCTTTACATAGGCTATAGATACAGGCTATAGATACAGGCTATAGATACAGGCTATAGATACAGGCTATAGATACAGGCTTTACATAGGCTATAGATACAGGCTATAGATACAGGCTATAGATACAGGCTTTACATAGGCTATAGATACAGGCTATAGATACAGGCTATAGATACAGGCTATAGATACAGGCTATAGATACAGGCTATAGATACAGGCTATAGATACAGGCTTTACATAGACTATAGATACAGGCTTTACATAGACTATAGATACAGGCTATAAATACAGGCTATAAATACAGGCTATAGATACAGGCTATAGATACAGGCTATAGATACAGGCTATAGATACAGGCTATAGATACAGGCTATAGATACAGGCTATAGATACAGGCTATAGATACAGGCTTTACATAGGCTATAGATACAGGCTATAGATACAGGCTTTACATAGGCTATAGATACAGGCTATAGATACAGGCTTTACATAGACTATAGATACAGGCTTTACATAGACTATAGATACAGGCTATACATAGACTATAGATACAGGCTATAGATAGACTATAGATACAGACTTTACATAGACTATAGATACAGGCTATAGATAGACTATAGATACAGGCTTTACATAGGCTATAGATACAGGCTATAGATACAGGCTATAGATACAGGCTTTACATAGACTATAGATACAGGCTATAGATACAGACTATAGATACAGGCTATAGAAACAGGCTATAGATACAGGCTATAGATACAGGCTATAGATACAGGCTATAGATAGACTATAGATACAGGCTATATATACAGGCTATAGATACAGGCTATAGAGACAGGCTTTACATAGACTATAGATACAGGCTTTACATAGACTATAGATACAGGCTATACATAGACTATAGATACAGGCTATAGATACAGGCTATAGATACAGGCTATAGATACAGGCTATAGATACAGGCTTTACATAGGCTATAGATACAGGCTATAGATACAGGCTTTACATAGGCTATAGATACAGGCTATAGATACAGGCTTTACATAGACTATAGATACAGGCTATACATAGACTATAGATACAGGCTATAGATACAGGCTATAGATACAGGCTATAGATACAGGCTATAGATACAGGCTATAGATACAGGCTTTACATAGACTATAGATACAGGCTATAAATACAGGCTATAGATACAGGCTATAGATACAGGCTATAGATACACGCTATAGATACAGGCTTTACATAGGCTATAGATACAGGCTATAGATACAGGCTATAGATACAGGCTATAGATACAGGCTTTACATAGGCTATAGATACAGGCTATAGATACAGGCTTTACATAGGCTATAGATACAGGCTATAGATACAGGCTTTACATAGACTATAGATACAGGCTTTACATAGACTATAGATACAGGCTATACATAGACTATAGATACAGGCTATAGATAGACTATAGATACAGACTTTACATAGACTATAGATACAGGCTATAGATAGACTATAGATACAGGCTTTACATAGGCTATAGATACAGGCTATAGATACAGGCTTTACATAGACTATAGATACAGGCTATAGATACAGACTATAGATACAGGCTATAGATACAGGCTATAGATACAGGCTATAGATACAGGCTATAGATACAGGCTATAGATAGACTATAGATACAGGCTATATATACAGGCTATAGATACAGGCTATAGATACAGGCTATAGATACAGGCTTTACATAGACTATAGATACAGGCTATAGATAGACTATAGATACAGGCTTTACATAGGCTATAGATACAGGCTATAGATACAGGCTTTACATAGACTATAGATACAGGCTATAGATACAGACTATAGATACAGGCTATAGATACAGGCTATAGATACAGGCTATAGATACAGGCTATAGATAGACTATAGATACAGGCTATATATACAGGCTATAGATACAGGCTATAGATACAGGCTATAGATACAGGCTTTACATAGACTACAGATACAGGCTTTACATAGACTATAGATACAGGCTATACATAGACTATAGATACAGTCTATAGATAGACTATAGATACAGGCTATAGATACAGGCTATAGATACAGACTATAGATAGGCTATAGATACAGGCTATAGATACAGGCTATAGATACAGGCTATAGATACAGGCTATAGATACAGGCTTTACATAGACTATAGATACAGGCTTTACATAGACTATAGATACAGGCTATAGATACAGGCTATAGATACAGGCTATAGATACAGGCTATAGATACAGGCTTTACATAGACTATAGATACAGGCTTTACATAGACTATAGATACAGGCTTTACATAGGCTATAGATACAGGCTATAGATACAGGCTATAGATACAGGCTATAGATACAGGCTATAGATACAGGCTTTACATAGACTATAGATACAGGCTATACATAGACTATAGATACAGGCTTTACATAGACTATAGATACAGGCTTTACATAGACTATAGATACAGGCTATACATAGACTATAGATACAGGCTTTACATAGACTATAGATACAGGCTTTACATAGACTATAGATACAGGCTATAGATACAGACTATAGATACAGGCTATAGATACAGGCTTTACATAGACTTTAGATACAGGCTATAGATACAGACTATAGATACAGGCTATAGATACAGACTATAGATACAGGCTATAGATACAGACTATAGATACAGGCTATAGATACAGGCTTTACATAGACTATAAATACAGGCTATAGATACAGGCTATAGATACAGGCTATAGATACAGGCTTTACATAGACTATAGATACAGGCTATAGATACAGACTATAGATACAGGCTATAGATACAGACTATAGATACAGGCTATAGATACAGACTATAGATACAGGCTATAGATACAGGCTTTACATAGACTATAAATACAGGCTATAGATACAGGCTATAGATACAGGCTATAGATACAGGCTATAGATACAGGCTATAGATACAGGCTATAGATACAGGCTATAGATACAGGCTATAGATACAGGCTATAGATACAGACTATAGATACAGGCTATAGATACAGGCTTTACATAGACTATAGATACAGGCTATAGATACAGACTATAGATACAGGCTATAGATACAGACTATAGATACAGGCTATAGATACAGACTATAGATACAGGCTATAGATACAGGCTTTACATAGACTATAAATACAGGCTATAGATACAGGCTATAGATACAGGCTATAGATACAGGCTATAGATACAGGCTATAGATACAGGCTATAGATACAGGCTATAGATACAGACTATAGATACAGGCTATAGATACAGGCTATAGATACAGGCTATAGATACAGGCTTTACATAGACTATAGATACAGGCTTTACATAGGCTATGGATACAGGCTATAGATACAGGCTATAGATACAGGCTTTACATAGACTATAGATACAGGCTATAGATACAGGCTATAGATACAGACTATAGATACAGACTATAGATACAGGCTATAGATACAGGATATAGATACAGGATATAGATACAGGCTCTAGATACAGGCTATAGATACAGGCTATAGATACAGGCTATAGATACAGGCTTTACATAGACTATAGATACAGGCTTTACATAGACTATAGATACAGGCTATAGATACAGGCTATAGATACAGGCTATAGATACAGGCTATAGATACAGGCTATAGATACAGGCTATAGATACAGGCTATAGATACAGACTATAGATACAGGCTATAGATACAGACTATAGATACAGGCTATAGATACAGGCTATAGATACAGGCTATAGATACAGGCTTTACATAGGCTATAGACACAGGCTATAGATACAGGCTTTACATAGGCTATAGATACAGACTATAGATACAGGCTATAGATACAGGCTATAGATACAGGCTATAGATACAGGCTTTACATAGGCTATAGATACAGGCTTTACATAGGCTATAGATACAGGCTATAGATACAGGCTATAGATACAGGCTATAGATACAGGCTATAAATACAGGCTACAGATACAGGCTATAGATACAGGCTATAGATACAGGCTATAGATACAGGCTATAGATACAGGCTATAGATACAGGCTTTACATAGGCTATAGATACAGGCTTTACATAGGCTATAGATACAGGCTATAGATACAGGCTATAGATACAGGCTATAGATACAGGCTATAGATACAGGCTATAGATACAGGCTTTACATAGACTATAGATACAGGCTTTACATAGGCTATAGATACAGGCTTTACATAGGCTATAGATACAGGCTATAGATACAGGCTATAGATACAGGCTATAGATACAGGCTTTACATAGGCTATAAATACAGGCTATAGATACATTCTATAGATACAGGCTTTACATAGACTATAGATACAGGCTATAGATACAGGCTATAGATACAGGCTATAGATACAGGCTATAGATACAGGCTTTACATAGACTATAGATACAGGCTATAGATACAGGCTATAGATACAGGCTATAGATACAGGCTTTACATAGGCTATAGATACAGGCTTTACATAGGCTATAGATACAGGCTATAGATACAGGCTTTACATAGACTATAGATACAGGCTATAGATACATGCTATAGATACAGGCTATAGATACAGGCTTTACATAGGCTATAGATACAGGCTATAGATACAGGCTTTACATAGACTATAGATACAGGCTATAGATACAGGCTTTACATAGGCTACAGATACAGGCTACAGATACAGGCTATAGATACAGGCTTTACATAGGCTATAGATACAGGCTTTACATAGACTGTAGATACAGGCTATAGATACAGGCTATAGATACAGGCTATACATACAGGCTTTACATAGACTATAGATACAGGCTTTACACAGGCTATAGATACAGGCTATAGATACAGGCTATAGATAAAGGCTATAGATACAGGCTATAGATACAGGCTATAGATACAGGCTATAGATACAGGCTATAGATACAGGCTATAGATACAAGCTATAGATACAGGCTATAGATACAGGCTATAGATACAGGCTATAGATACAAGCTATAGATACAGGCTATAGATACATGCTTTACATAGGCTATAGATACAGGCTATAGATACAGGCTATAGATACAGGCTATAGATACAGGCTATAGATACAGGCTATAGATACAGGCTATAGATACAGGCTTTACATAGGCTATAGATACAGGCTATAGATACAGGCTATAGATACAGGCTTTACATAGGCTATAGATACAGGCTATAGATACAGGCTATAGATACAGGCTATAGATACAGGCTATAGATACAGGCTATAGATACAGGCTATAGATACAGGCTTTACATAGACTATAGATACAGGCTTTACATAGACTATAGATACAGGCTATAAATACAGGCTATAAATACAGGCTATAGATACAGGCTATAGATACAGGCTATAGATACAGGCTATAGATACAGGCTATAGATACAGGCTATAGATACAGGCTATAGATACAGGCTTTACATAGGCTATAGATACAGGCTATAGATACAGGCTTTACATAGGCTATAGATACAGGCTATAGATACAGGCTTTACATAGACTATAGATACAGGCTTTACATAGACTATAGATACAGGCTATACATAGAATATAGATACAGGCTATAGATAGACTATAGATACAGACTTTACATAGACTATAGATACAGGCTATAGATAGACTATAGATACAGGCTTTACATAGGCTATAGATACAGGCTATAGATACAGGCTATAGATACAGGCTTTACATAGACTATAGATACAGGCTATAGATACAGACTATAGATACAGGCTATAGAAACAGGCTATAGATACAGGCTATAGATACAGGCTATAGATAGACTATAGATACAGGCTATATATACAGGCTATAGATACAGGCTATAGAGACAGGCTTTACATAGACTATAGATACAGGCTTTACATAGACTATAGATACAGGCTATACATAGACTATAGATACAGGCTATAGATAGACTATAGATATAGGCTATAGATACAGGCTATAGATACAGACTATAGATAGGCTATAGATACAGGCTATAGATACAGGCTATAGATACAGGCTATAGATACAGGCTTTACATAGACTATAGATACAGGCTTTACATAGACTATAGATACAGGCTTTACATAGACTATAGATACAGGCTATAGATACAGGCTATAGATACAGGCTATAGATACAGGCTATAGATACAGGCTTTACATAGACTATAGATACAGGCTTTACATAGACTATAGATACAGGCTTTACATAGGCTATAGATACAGGCTATAGATACAGGCTATAGATACAGGCTATAGATACAGGCTTTACATAGACTATAGATACAGGCTATACATAGACTATAGATACAGGCTTTACATAGACTATAGATACAGGCTTTACATAGACTATAGATACAGGCTATACATAGACTATAGATACAGGCTTTACATAGACTATAGATACAGGCTTTACATAGACTATAGATACAGGCTTTACATAGACTATAGATACAGGCTATACATAGGCTATAGATACAGACTATAGATACAGGCTATAGATACAGGCTATAGATACAGGCTTTACATAGACTATAGATACAGGCTATAGATACAGACTATAGATACAGGCTATAGATACAGGCTTTACATAGACTATAGATACAGGCTATAGATACAGACTATAGATACAGGCTATAGATACAGACTATAGATACAGGCTATAGATACAGGCTTTACATAGACTATAGATACAGGCTATAGATACAGGCTATAGATACAGGCTATAGATACAGGCTATAGATACAGGCTATAGATACAGACTATAGATACAGACTATAGATACAGGCTATAGATACAGACTATAGATACAGACTATAGATACAGGCTATAGATACAGGCTATTGATACAGGCTATAGATACAGGCTATAGATACAGGCTATAGATACAGGCTTTACATAGACTATAGATACAGGCTTTACATAGGCTATAGATACAGGCTATAGATACAGGCTATAGATACAGGCTTTACATAGACTACAGATACAGGCTATAGATACAGGCTATAGATACAGACTATAGATACAGGCTATAGATACAGGCTATAGATACAGGCTATAGATACAGGCTATAGATACAGGCTATAGATACAGGCTTTACATAGACTATAGATACAGGCTTTACACAGGCTATAGATACAGGCTATAGATACAGGCTATAGATAAAGGCTATAGATACAGGCTATAGATACAGGCTATAGATACAGGCTATAGATACAGGCTATAGATACAAGCTATAGATACAGGCTATAGATACAGGCTATAGATACAGGCTATAGATACAAGCTATAGATACAGGCTATAGATACATGCTTTACATAGGCTATAGATACAGGCTATAGATACAGGCTATAGATACAGGCTATAGATACAGGCTATAGATACAGGCTTTACATAGGCTATAGATACAGGCTATAGATACAGGCTATAGATACAGGCTTTACATAGGCTATAGATACAGGCTATAGATACAGGCTATAGATACAGGCTATAGATACAGGCTATAGATACAGACTATAGATACAGGCTTTACATAGACTATAGATACAGGCTATAAATACAGGCTACAAATACAGGCTATAGATACAGGCTATAGATACAGGCTATAGATACAGGCTATAGATACAGGCTTTACATAGACTATAGATACAGGCTATAAATACAGGCTATAGATACAGGCTATAGATACAGGCTATAGATACAGGCTATAGATACAGGCTATAGATACAGGCTTTACATAGGCTATATATACAGGCTATAGATACAGGCTATAGATACAGGCTATAGATACAGGCTATAGATACAGGCTATAGATACAGGCTTTACATAGGCTATAGATACAGGCTATAGATACAGGCTTTACATAGGCTATAGATACAGGCTATAGATACAGGCTTTACATAGACTATAGATACAGGCTTTACATAGACTATAGATACAGGCTATACATAGACTATAGATACAGGCTATAGATAGACTATAGATACAGACTTTACATAGACTATAGATACAGGCTATAGATAGACTATAGATACAGGCTTTACATAGGCTATAGATACAGGCTATAGATACAGGCTATAGATACAGGCTTTACATAGACTATAGATACAGGCTATAGATACAGACTATGGATACAGGCTATAGATACAGGCTATAGATACAGGCTATAGATACAGGCTATAGATACAGGCTATAGATACAGGCTATAGATAGACTATAGATACAGGCTCTATATACAGGCTATAGATACAGGCTATAGATACAGGCTATAGATACAGGCTTTACATAGACTATAGATACAGGCTTTACATAGACTATAGATACAGGCTATACATAGACTATAGATACAGGCTATAGATAGACTATAGATACAGGCTATAGATACAGGCTATAGATACAGACTATAGATAGGCTATAGATACAGGCTATAGATACAGGCTATAGATACAGGCTATAGATACAGGCTATAGATACAGGCTTTACATAGACTATAGATACAGGCTTTACATAGACTATAGATACAGGCTTTACATAGACTATAGATACAGGCTATAGATACAGGCTATAGATACAGGCTATAGATACAGGCTATAGATACAGGCTATAGATACAGGCTTTACATAGACTATAGATACAGGCTTTACATAGACTATAGATACAGGCTTTACATAGGCTATAGATACAGGCTATAGATACAGGCTATAGATACAGGCTATAGATACAGGCTATAGATACAGGCTTTACATAGACTATAGATACAGGCTATACATAGACTATAGATACAGGCTTTACATAGACTATAGATACAGGCTTTACATAGACTATAGATACAGGCTATACATAGACTATAGATACAGGCTTTACATAGACTATAGATACAGGCTATACATAGGCTATAGATACAGACTATAGATACAGGCTATAGATACAGGCTATAGATACAGGCTTTACATAGACTATAGATACAGGCTATAGATACAGACTATAGATACAGGCTATAGATACAGGCTTTACATAGACTATAGATACAGGCTATAGATACAGACTATAGATACAGGCTATAGATACAGACTATAGATACAGGCTATAGATACAGGCTTTACATAGACTATAGATACAGGCTATAGATACAGGCTATAGATACAGACTATAGATACAGGCTATAGATACAGGCTATAGATACAGACTATAGATACAGACTATAGATACAGGCTATAGATACAGACTATAGATACAGACTATAGATACAGGCTATAGATACAGGCTATTGATACAGGCTATAGATACAGGCTATAGATACAGGCTATAGATACAGGCTTTACATAGACTATAGATACAGGCTTTACATAGGCTATAGATACAGGCTATAGATACAGGCTATAGATACAGGCTTTACATAGACTACAGATACAGGCTATAGATACAGGCTATAGATACAGACTATAGATACAGGCTATAGATACAGGCTATAGATACAGGCTATAGATACAGGCTATAGATACAGGCTATAGATACAGGCTATAGATACAGGCTTTACATAGACTATAGATACAGGCTTTACACAGGCTATAGATACAGGCTATAGATACAGGCTATAGATAAAGGCTATAGATACAGGCTATAGATACAGGCTATAGATACAGGCTATAGATACAGGCTATAGATACAGGCTATAGATACAAGCTATAGATACAGGCTATAGATACAGGCTATAGATACAGGCTATAGATACAAGCTATAGATACAGGCTATAGATACAGGCTATAGATACATGCTTTACATAGGCTATAGATACAGGCTATAGATACAGGCTATAGATACAGGCTATAGATACAGGCTATAGATACAGGCTATAGATACAGGCTATAGATACAGGCTTTACATAGGCTATAGATACAGGCTATAGATACAGGCTATAGATACAGGCTTTACATAGGCTATAGATACAGGCTATAGATACAGGCTATAGATACAGGCTATAGATACAGGCTATAGATACAGACTATAGATACAGGCTTTACATAGACTATAGATACAGGCTATAAATACAGGCTACAAATACAGGCTATAGATACAGGCTATAGATACAGGCTATAGATACAGGCTATAGATACAGGCTTTACATAGACTATAGATACAGGCTATAAATACAGGCTATAGATACAGGCTATAGATACAGGCTATAGATACAGGCTATAGATACAGGCTTTACATAGGCTATAGATACAGGCTATAGATACAGGCTATAGATACAGGCTATAGATACAGGCTATAGATACAGGCTATAGATACAGGCTTTACATAGGCTATAGATACAGGCTATAGATACAGGCTTTACATAGGCTATAGATACAGGCTATAGATACAGGCTTTACATAGACTATAGATACAGGCTTTACATAGACTATAGATACAGGCTATACATAGACTATAGATACAGGCTATAGATAGACTATAGATACAGACTTTACATAGACTATAGATACAGGCTATAGATAGACTATAGATACAGGCTTTACATAGGCTATAGATACAGGCTATAGATACAGGCTATAGATACAGGCTTTACATAGACTATAGATACAGGCTATAGATACAGACTATAGATACAGGCTATAGATACAGGCTATAGATACAGGCTATAGATACAGGCTATAGATACAGGCTATAGATACAGGCTATAGATAGACTATAGATACAGGCTATATATACAGGCTATAGATACAGGCTATAGATACAGGCTATAGATACAGGCTTTACATAGACTATAGATACAGGCTTTACATAGACTATAGATACAGGCTATACATAGACTATAGATACAGGCTATAGATAGACTATAGATACAGGCTATAGATACAGGCTATAGATACAGACTATAGATAGGCTATAGATACAGGCTATAGATACAGGCTATAGATACAGGCTATAGATACAGGCTATAGATACAGGCTTTACATAGACTATAGATACAGGCTTTACATAGACTATAGATACAGGCTTTACATAGACTATAGATACAGGCTATAGATACAGGCTATAGATACAGGCTATAGATACAGGCTATAGATACAGGCTATAGATACAGGCTTTACATAGACTATAGATACAGGCTTTACATAGACTATAGATACAGGCTTTACATAGGCTATAGATACAGGCTATAGATACAGGCTATAGATACAGGCTATAGATACAGGCTATAGATACAGGCTTTACATAGACTATAGATACAGGCTATACATAGACTATAGATACAGGCTTTACATAGACTATAGATACAGGCTTTACATAGACTATAGATACAGGCTATACATAGACTATAGATACAGGCTTTACATAGACTATAGATACAGGCTTTACATAGACTATAGATACAGGCTATAGATACAGACTATAGATACAGGCTATAGATACAGGCTTTACATAGACTATAGATACAGGCTATAGATACAGACTATAGATACAGGCTATAGATACAGACTATAGATACAGGCTATAGATACAGACTATAGATACAGGCTATAGATACAGGCTTTACATAGACTATAAATACAGGCTATAGATACAGGCTATAGATACAGGCTATAGATACAGGCTATAGATACAGGCTATAGATACAGACTATAGATACAGGCTATAGATACAGACTATAGATACAGGCTATAGATACAGGCTATAGATACAGGCTATAGATACAGGCTATAGATACAGGCTTTACATAGACTATAGATACAGGCTTTACATAGGCTATAGATACAGGCTATAGATACAGGCTATAGATACAGGCTTTACATAGACTATAGATACAGGCTATAGATACAGGCTATAGATACAGACTATAGATACAGACTATAGATACAGGCTATAGATACAGGATATAGATACAGGATATAGATACAGGCTCTAGATACAGGCTATAGATACAGGCTATAGATACAGGCTATAGATACAGGCTTTACATAGACTATAGATACAGGCTTTACATAGACTATAGATACAGGCTATAGATACAGGCTATAGATACAGGCAATATATACAGGCTATAGATACAGGCTATAGATACAGGCTATAGATACAGGCTATAGATACAGACTATAGATACAGGCTATAGATACAGGCTATAGATACAGGCTATAGATACAGGCTATAGATACAGGCTACAGATACAGGCTATAGATACAGGCTATAGATACAGACTATAGATACAGGCTATAGATACAGGCTATAGATACAGGCTTTACATAGGCTATAGACACAGGCTATAGATACAGGCTTTACATAGGCTATAGATACAGGCTATAGATACAGGCTTTACATAGGCTATAGATACAGGCTATAGATACAGGCTATAGATACAGGCTATAGATACAGGCTTTACATAGGCTATACATACAGGCTATAGATACAGGCTATAGATACAGGATTAACATAAGCTATAGATACAGGCTATTGATACAGTCTATAGATACAGGCTTTACATAGACTGTAGATACAGGCTATAGATAAAGGCTATAGATACAGGCTTTACATAGACTATAGATACAGGCTATAGATACAGGCTATAGATACAGGCTTTACATAGACTATAGATACAGGCTATAGATACAGGCTATAGATACAGGCTATAGATACAGGCTTTACATAGGCTATAGATACAGGCTTTACATAGGCTATAGATACAGGCTATAGATACAGGCTTTACATAGACTATAGATACAGGCTATAGATACAGGCTTTACATAGGCTATAGATACAGGCTACAGATACAGGCTATAGATACAGGCTTTACATAGGCTATAGATACAGGCTTTACATAGACTATAGATACAGGCTATAGATACAGGCTATAGATACAGGCTATAGATACAGGCTATAGATACAGGCTATACATACAGGCTTTACATAGACTATAGATACAGGCTATAGATACAGGCTATAGATACAGGCTATAGATACAAGCTATAGATACAGGCTATAGATACAGGCTATAGATACAGGCTATAGATACAAGCTATAGATACAGGCTATAGATACAGGCTTTACATAGGCTATAGATACAGGTTATAGATACAGGCTATAGATACATGCTATAGATACAGGCTATAGATACAGGCTATAGATACAGGCTATAGATACAGGCTATAGATACAGGCTATAGATACAGGCTTTACATAGGCTATAAATACAGGCTATAGATACAGACTATAGATACAGGCTATAGATACAGGCTATAGATACAGGCTATAGATACAGGCTATAGATACAGGCTATAGATACAAGCTATAGATACAGGCTATAGATACAGGCTATAGATACATGCTTTACATAAGCTATAGATACAGGCTATAGATACAGGCTATAGATACAGGCTATAGATACAGGCTATAGATACAGGCTATAGATACAGGCTATAGATACAGGCTTTACATAGGCTATAGATACAGGCTATAAATACAGGCTATAGATACAGGCTATAGATACAGGCTATAGATACAGGCTATAGATACAGGCTATAGATACAGGCTTTACATAGGCTATAGATACAGGCTATAGATAAAGGCTATAGATACAGGCTATAGATACAGGCTATAGATACAGGCTATAGATACAGGCTTTACATAGGCTATAGATACAGGCTATAGATACAGGCTTTACATAGGCTATAGATACAGGCTATAGATACAGGCTTTACATAGACTACAGATACAGGCTATAGATACAGGCTATAGATACAGGCTATAGATACAGGCTATAGATACAGGCTTTACATAGACTATAGATACAGGCTATAAATACAGGCTATAGATACAGGCTATAGATACAGGCTATAGATACAGGCTATAGATACAGGCTATAGATACAGGCTTTACATAGGCTATAGATACAGGCTATAGATACAGGCTATAGATACAGGCTATAGATACAGGCTATAGATACAGGCTTTACATAGGCTATAGATACAGGCTATAGATACAGGCTTTACATAGGCTATAGATACAGGCTATAGATACAGGCTTTACATAGACTATAGATACAGGCTTTACATAGACTATAGATACAGGCTATACATAGACTATAGATACAGGCTATAGATAGACTATAGATACAGGCTATAGATACAGGCTATAGATACAGACTATAGACAGGCTATAGATACAGGCTATAGATACAGGCTTTACATAGACTATAGATACAGGCTTTACATAGACTATAGATACAGGCTTTACATAGACTATAGATACAGGCTATAGATACAGGCTATAGATACAGGCTATAGATACAGGCTATAGATACAGGCTATAGATACAGGCTTTACATAGGCTATAAATACAGGCTATAGATACAGACTATAGATACAGGCTATAGATACAGGCTATAGATACAGGCTATAGATACAGGCTATAGATACAGGCTATAGATACAAGCTATAGATACAGGCTATAGATACAGGCTATAGATACATGCTTTACATAAGCTATAGATACAGGCTATAGATACAGGCTATAGATACAGGCTATAGATACAGGCTATAGATACAGGCTATAGATACAGGCTATAGATACAGGCTTTACATAGGCTATAGATACAGGCTTTACATAGACTATAGATACAGGCTATAGATACAGGCTATAGATACAGGCTATAGATACAGGCTATAGATACAGGCTATACATACAGGCTTTACATAGACTATAGATACAGGCTATAGATACAGGCTATAGATACAGGCTATAGATACAAGCTATAGATACAGGCTATAGATACAGGCTATAGATACAGGCTATAGATACAAGCTATAGATACAGGCTATAGATACAGGCTATAGATACAGGCTTTACATAGGCTATAGATACAGGTTATAGATACAGGCTATAGATACATGCTATAGATACAGGCTATAGATACAGGCTATAGATACAGGCTATAGATACAGGCTATAGATACAGGCTATAGATACAGGCTTTACATAGGCTATAAATACAGGCTATAGATACAGACTATAGATACAGGCTATAGATACAGGCTATAGATACAGGCTATAGATACAGGCTATAGATACAGGCTATAGATACAAGCTATAGATACAGGCTATAGATACAGGCTATAGATACATGCTTTACATAAGCTATAGATACAGGCTATAGATACAGGCTATAGATACAGGCTATAGATACAGGCTATAGATACAGGCTATAGATACAGGCTTTACATAGGCTATAGATACAGGCTATAGATACAGGCTATAGATACAGGCTTTATATAGGCTATAGATACAGGCTATAGATACAGGCTATAGATACAGGCTATAGATACAGGCTATAGATACAGGCTTTACATAGACTATAGATACAGGCTATAAATACAGGCTATAGATACAGGCTATAGATACAGGCTATAGATACAGGCTATAGATACAGGCTATAGATACAGGCTTTACATAGGCTATAGATACAGGCTATAGATAAAGGCTATAGATACAGGCTATAGATACAGGCTATAGATACAGGCTATAGATACAGGCTTTACATAGGCTATAGATACAGGCTATAGATACAGGCTTTACATAGGCTATAGATACAGGCTATAGATACAGGCTTTACATAGACTACAGATACAGGCTATAGATACAGGCTATAGATACAGACTATAGATACAGGCTATAGATACAGGCTATAGATACAGGCTATAGATACAGGCTATAGATACAGGCTATAGATACAGGCTATAGATACAGGCTTTACATAGACTATAGATACAGGCTTTACACAGGCTATAGATACAGGCTATAGATACAGGCTATAGATAAAGGCTATAGATACAGGCTATAGATACAGGCTATAGATACAGGCTATAGATACAGGCTATAGATACAGGCTATAGATACAGGCTATAGATACAAGCTATAGATACAGGCTATAGATACAGGCTATAGATACAGGCTATAGATACAAGCTATAGATACAGGCTATAGATACAGGCTATAGATACATGCTTTACATAGGCTATAGATACAGGCTATAGATACAGGCTATAGATACAGGCTATAGATACAGGCTTTACATAGACTATAGATACAGGCTATACATAGACTATAGATACAGGCTTTACATAGACTATAGATACAGGCTATACATAGGCTATAGATACAGACTATAGATACAGGCTATAGATACAGGCTATAGATACAGGCTTTACATAGACTATAGATACAGGCTATAGATACAGACTATAGATACAGGCTATAGATACAGGCTTTACATAGACTATAGATACAGGCTATAGATACAGACTATAGATACAGGCTATAGATACAGACTATAGATACAGGCTATAGATACAGGCTTTACATAGACTATAGATACAGGCTATAGATACAGGCTATAGATACAGACTATAGATACAGGCTATAGATACAGGCTATAGATACAGACTATAGATACAGACTATAGATACAGGCTATAGATACAGACTATAGATACAGACTATAGATACAGGCTATTGATACAGGCTATAGATACAGGCTATAGATACAGGCTATAGATACAGGCTTTACATAGACTATAGATACAGGCTTTACATAGGCTATAGATACAGGCTATAGATACAGGCTATAGATACAGGCTTTACATAGACTACAGATACAGGCTATAGATACAGGCTATAGATACAGACTATAGATACAGGCTATAGATACAGGCTATAGATACAGGCTATAGATACAGGCTATAGATACAGGCTATAGATACAGGCTTTACATAGACTATAGATACAGGCTTTACACAGGCTATAGATACAGGCTATAGATACAGGCTATAGATAAAGGCTATAGATACAGGCTATAGATACAGGCTATAGATACAGGCTATAGATACAGGCTATAGATACAGGCTATAGATACAGGCTATAGATACAAGCTATAGATACAGGCTATAGATACAGGCTATAGATACAGGCTATAGATACAAGCTATAGATACAGGCTATAGATACAGGCTATAGATACATGCTTTACATAGGCTATAGATACAGGCTATAGATACAGGCTATAGATACAGGCTATAGATACAGGCTATAGATACAGGCTATAGATACAGGCTATAGATACAGGCTTTACATAGGCTATAGATACAGGCTATAGATACAGGCTATAGATACAGGCTTTACATAGGCTATAGATACAGGCTATAGATACAGGCTATAGATACAGGCTATAGATACAGGCTATAGATACAGACTATAGATACAGGCTTTACATAGACTATAGATACAGGCTATAAATACAGGCTACAAATACAGGCTATAGATACAGGCTATAGATACAGGCTATAGATACAGGCTATAGATACAGGCTTTACATAGACTATAGATACAGGCTATAAATACAGGCTATAGATACAGGCTATAGATACAGGCTATAGATACAGGCTATAGATACAGGCTATAGATACAGGCTTTACATAGGCTATAGATACAGGCTATAGATACAGGCTATAGATACAGGCTATAGATACAGGCTATAGATACAGGCTATAGATACAGGCTTTACATAGGCTATAGATACAGGCTATAGATACAGGCTTTACATAGGCTATAGATACAGGCTATAGATACAGGCTTTACATAGACTATAGATACAGGCTTTACATAGACTATAGATACAGGCTATACATAGACTATAGATACAGGCTATAGATAGACTATAGATACAGACTTTACATAGACTATAGATACAGGCTATAGATAGACTATAGATACAGGCTTTACATAGGCTATAGATACAGGCTATAGATACAGGCTATAGATACAGGCTTTACATAGACTATAGATACAGGCTATAGATACAGACTATAGATACAGGCTATAGATACAGGCTATAGATACAGGCTATAGATACAGGCTATAGATACAGGCTATAGATACAGGCTATAGATAGACTATAGATACAGGCTATATATACAGGCTATAGATACAGGCTATAGATACAGGCTATAGATACAGGCTTTACATAGACTATAGATACAGGCTTTACATAGACTATAGATACAGGCTATACATAGACTATAGATACAGGCTATAGATAGACTATAGATACAGGCTATAGATACAGGCTATAGATACAGACTATAGATAGGCTATAGATACAGGCTATAGATACAGGCTATAGATACAGGCTATAGATACAGGCTATAGATACAGGCTTTACATAGACTATAGATACAGGCTTTACATAGACTATAGATACAGGCTTTACATAGACTATAGATACAGGCTATAGATACAGGCTATAGATACAGGCTATAGATACAGGCTATAGATACAGGCTATAGATACAGGCTTTACATAGACTATAGATACAGGCTTTACATAGACTATAGATACAGGCTTTACATAGGCTATAGATACAGGCTATAGATACAGGCTATAGATACAGGCTATAGATACAGGCTATAGATACAGGCTTTACATAGACTATAGATACAGGCTATACATAGACTATAGATACAGGCTTTACATAGACTATAGATACAGGCTTTACATAGACTATAGATACAGGCTATACATAGACTATAGATACAGGCTTTACATAGACTATAGATACAGGCTTTACATAGACTATAGATACAGGCTATAGATACAGACTATAGATACAGGCTATAGATACAGGCTTTACATAGACTATAGATACAGGCTATAGATACAGACTATAGATACAGGCTATAGATACAGACTATAGATACAGGCTATAGATACAGACTATAGATACAGGCTATAGATACAGGCTTTACATAGACTATAAATACAGGCTATAGATACAGGCTATAGATACAGGCTATAGATACAGGCTATAGATACAGGCTATAGATACAGACTATAGATACAGGCTATAGATACAGACTATAGATACAGGCTATAGATACAGGCTATAGATACAGGCTATAGATACAGGCTATAGATACAGGCTTTACATAGACTATAGATACAGGCTTTACATAGGCTATAGATACAGGCTATAGATACAGGCTATAGATACAGGCTTTACATAGACTATAGATACAGGCTATAGATACAGGCTATAGATACAGACTATAGATACAGACTATAGATACAGGCTATAGATACAGGATATAGATACAGGATATAGATACAGGCTCTAGATACAGGCTATAGATACAGGCTATAGATACAGGCTATAGATACAGGCTTTACATAGACTATAGATACAGGCTTTACATAGACTATAGATACAGGCTATAGATACAGGCTATAGATACAGGCAATATATACAGGCTATAGATACAGGCTATAGATACAGGCTATAGATACAGGCTATAGATACAGACTATAGATACAGGCTATAGATACAGGCTATAGATACAGGCTATAGATACAGGCTATAGATACAGGCTACAGATACAGGCTATAGATACAGGCTATAGATACAGACTATAGATACAGGCTATAGATACAGGCTATAGATACAGGCTTTACATAGGCTATAGACACAGGCTATAGATACAGGCTTTACATAGGCTATAGATACAGGCTATAGATACAGGCTTTACATAGGCTATAGATACAGGCTATAGATACAGGCTATAGATACAGGCTATAGATACAGGCTTTACATAGGCTATACATACAGGCTATAGATACAGGCTATAGATACAGGATTAACATAAGCTATAGATACAGGCTATTGATACAGTCTATAGATACAGGCTTTACATAGACTGTAGATACAGGCTATAGATAAAGGCTATAGATACAGGCTTTACATAGACTATAGATACAGGCTATAGATACAGGCTATAGATACAGGCTTTACATAGACTATAGATACAGGCTATAGATACAGGCTATAGATACAGGCTATAGATACAGGCTTTACATAGGCTATAGATACAGGCTTTACATAGGCTATAGATACAGGCTATAGATACAGGCTTTACATAGACTATAGATACAGGCTATAGATACAGGCTTTACATAGGCTATAGATACAGGCTACAGATACAGGCTATAGATACAGGCTTTACATAGGCTATAGATACAGGCTTTACATAGACTATAGATACAGGCTATAGATACAGGCTATAGATACAGGCTATAGATACAGGCTATAGATACAGGCTATACATACAGGCTTTACATAGACTATAGATACAGGCTATAGATACAGGCTATAGATACAGGCTATAGATACAAGCTATAGATACAGGCTATAGATACAGGCTATAGATACAGGCTATAGATACAAGCTATAGATACAGGCTATAGATACAGGCTTTACATAGGCTATAGATACAGGTTATAGATACAGGCTATAGATACATGCTATAGATACAGGCTATAGATACAGGCTATAGATACAGGCTATAGATACAGGCTATAGATACAGGCTATAGATACAGGCTTTACATAGGCTATAAATACAGGCTATAGATACAGACTATAGATACAGGCTATAGATACAGGCTATAGATACAGGCTATAGATACAGGCTATAGATACAGGCTATAGATACAAGCTATAGATACAGGCTATAGATACAGGCTATAGATACATGCTTTACATAAGCTATAGATACAGGCTATAGATACAGGCTATAGATACAGGCTATAGATACAGGCTATAGATACAGGCTATAGATACAGGCTATAGATACAGGCTTTACATAGGCTATAGATACAGGCTATAAATACAGGCTATAGATACAGGCTATAGATACAGGCTATAGATACAGGCTATAGATACAGGCTATAGATACAGGCTTTACATAGGCTATAGATACAGGCTATAGATAAAGGCTATAGATACAGGCTATAGATACAGGCTATAGATACAGGCTATAGATACAGGCTTTACATAGGCTATAGATACAGGCTATAGATACAGGCTTTACATAGGCTATAGATACAGGCTATAGATACAGGCTTTACATAGACTACAGATACAGGCTATAGATACAGGCTATAGATACAGGCTATAGATACAGGCTATAGATACAGGCTTTACATAGACTATAGATACAGGCTATAAATACAGGCTATAGATACAGGCTATAGATACAGGCTATAGATACAGGCTATAGATACAGGCTATAGATACAGGCTTTACATAGGCTATAGATACAGGCTATAGATACAGGCTATAGATACAGGCTATAGATACAGGCTATAGATACAGGCTTTACATAGGCTATAGATACAGGCTATAGATACAGGCTTTACATAGGCTATAGATACAGGCTATAGATACAGGCTTTACATAGACTATAGATACAGGCTTTACATAGACTATAGATACAGGCTATACATAGACTATAGATACAGGCTATAGATAGACTATAGATACAGGCTATAGATACAGGCTATAGATACAGACTATAGACAGGCTATAGATACAGGCTATAGATACAGGCTTTACATAGACTATAGATACAGGCTTTACATAGACTATAGATACAGGCTTTACATAGACTATAGATACAGGCTATAGATACAGGCTATAGATACAGGCTATAGATACAGGCTATAGATACAGGCTATAGATACAGGCTTTACATAGGCTATAAATACAGGCTATAGATACAGACTATAGATACAGGCTATAGATACAGGCTATAGATACAGGCTATAGATACAGGCTATAGATACAGGCTATAGATACAAGCTATAGATACAGGCTATAGATACAGGCTATAGATACATGCTTTACATAAGCTATAGATACAGGCTATAGATACAGGCTATAGATACAGGCTATAGATACAGGCTATAGATACAGGCTATAGATACAGGCTATAGATACAGGCTTTACATAGGCTATAGATACAGGCTTTACATAGACTATAGATACAGGCTATAGATACAGGCTATAGATACAGGCTATAGATACAGGCTATAGATACAGGCTATACATACAGGCTTTACATAGACTATAGATACAGGCTATAGATACAGGCTATAGATACAGGCTATAGATACAAGCTATAGATACAGGCTATAGATACAGGCTATAGATACAGGCTATAGATACAAGCTATAGATACAGGCTATAGATACAGGCTATAGATACAGGCTTTACATAGGCTATAGATACAGGTTATAGATACAGGCTATAGATACATGCTATAGATACAGGCTATAGATACAGGCTATAGATACAGGCTATAGATACAGGCTATAGATACAGGCTATAGATACAGGCTTTACATAGGCTATAAATACAGGCTATAGATACAGACTATAGATACAGGCTATAGATACAGGCTATAGATACAGGCTATAGATACAGGCTATAGATACAGGCTATAGATACAAGCTATAGATACAGGCTATAGATACAGGCTATAGATACATGCTTTACATAAGCTATAGATACAGGCTATAGATACAGGCTATAGATACAGGCTATAGATACAGGCTATAGATACAGGCTATAGATACAGGCTTTACATAGGCTATAGATACAGGCTATAGATACAGGCTATAGATACAGGCTTTATATAGGCTATAGATACAGGCTATAGATACAGGCTATAGATACAGGCTATAGATACAGGCTATAGATACAGGCTTTACATAGACTATAGATACAGGCTATAAATACAGGCTATAGATACAGGCTATAGATACAGGCTATAGATACAGGCTATAGATACAGGCTTTACATAGGCTATAGATACAGGCTATAGATAAAGGCTATAGATACAGGCTATAGATACAGGCTATAGATACAGGCTATAGATACAGGCTTTACATAGGCTATAGATACAGGCTATAGATACAGGCTTTACATAGGCTATAGATACAGGCTATAGATACAGGCTTTACATAGACTACAGATACAGGCTATAGATACAGGCTATAGATACAGGCTATAGATACAGGCTATAGATACAGGCTTTACATAGACTATAGATACAGGCTATAAATACAGGCTATAGATACAGGCTATAGATACAGGCTATAGATACAGGCTATAGATACAGGCTATAGATACAGGCTTTACATAGGCTATAGATACAGGCTATAGATACAGGCTATAGATACAGGCTATAGATACAGGCTATAGATACAGGCTTTACATAGGCTATAGATACAGGCTATAGATACAGGCTTTACATAGGCTATAGATACAGGCTATAGATACAGGCTTTACATAGACTATAGATACAGGCTTTACATAGACTATAGATACAGGCTATACATAGACTATAGATACAGGCTATAGATAGACTATAGATACAGGCTATAGATACAGGCTATAGATACAGACTATAGACAGGCTATAGATACAGGCTATAGATACAGGCTTTACATAGACTATAGATACAGGCTTTACATAGACTATAGATACAGGCTTTACATAGACTATAGATACAGGCTATAGATACAGGCTATAGATACAGGCTTTACATAGACTATAGATACAGGCTTTACATAGACTATAGATACAGGCTTTACATAGGCTATAGATACAGGCTATAGATACAGGCTATAGATACAGGCTATAGATACAGGCTATAGATACAGGCTTTACATAGACTATAGATACAGGCTATACATAGACTATAGATACAGGCTTTACATAGACTATAGATACAGGCTTTACATAGACTATAGATACAGGCTATACATAGACTATAGATACAGGCTTTACATAGACTATAGATACAGGCTTTACATAGACTATAGATACAGGCTATAGATACAGACTATAGATACAGGCTATAGATACAGGCTTTACATAGACTATAGATACAGGCTATAGATACAGACTATAGATACAGGCTATAGATACAGACTATAGATACAGGCTATAGATACAGACTATAGAAACAGGCTATAGATACAGGCTTTACATAGACTATAAATACAGGCTATAGATACAGGCTATAGATACAGGCTATAGATACAGGCTATAGATACAGGCTATAGATACAGACTACAGATACAGGCTATAGATACAGACTATAGATACAGGCTATAGATACAGACTATAGATACAGACTATAGATACAGGCTATAGATACAGGCTTTACATAGACTATAGATACAGGCTTTACATAGGCTATAGATACAGGCTATAGATACAGGCTATAGATACAGGCTTTACATAGACTATAGATACAGGCTATAGATACAGGCTATAGATACAGACTATAGATACAGACTATAGATACAGGCTATAGATACAGGATATAGATACAGGATATAGATACAGGCTCTAGATACAGGCTATAGATACAGGCTATAGATACAGGCTTTACATAGACTATAGATACAGGCTTTACATAGACTATAGATACAGGCTATAGATACAGGCTATAGATACAGGCAATATATACAGGCTATAGATACAGGCTATAGATACAGGCTATAGATACAGGCTATAGATACAGGCTATAGATACAGGCTATAGATACAGGCTATAGATACAGGCTATAGATACAGGCTATAGATACAGCCTATAGATACAGGCTATAGATACAGACTATAGATACAGGCTATAGATACAGGCTATAGATACAGGCTATAGATACAGGCTATAGATACAGGCTTTACATAGGCTATAGACACAGGCTATAGATACAGGCTTTACATAGGCTATAGATACAGACTATAGATACAGGCTATAGATACAGGCTATAGATACAGGCTATAGATACAGGCTTTACATAGGCTATAGATACAGGCTTTACATAGGCTATAGATACAGGCTATAGATACAGGCTATAGATACAGGCTATAGATACAGGCTATAAATACAGGCTACAGATACAGGCTATAGATACAGGCTATAGATACAGGCTATAGATACAGGCTATAGATACAGGCTTTACATAGGCTATAGATACAGGCTTTACATAGGCTATAGATACAGGCTATAGATACAGGCTATAGATACAGGCTATAGATACAGGCTATAGATACAGACTTTACATAGACTATAGATACAGGCTTTACATAGGCTATAGATACAGGCTTTACATAGGCTATAGATACAGGCTATAGATACAGGCTATAGATACAGGCTATAGATACAGGCTTTACATAGGCTATAAATACAGGCTATAGATACATTCTATAGATACAGGCTTTACATAGACTATAGATACAGGCTATAGATACAGGCTATAGATACAGGCTATAGATACAGGCTATAGATACAGGCTTTACATAGACTATAGATACAGGCTATAGATACAGGCTATAGATACAGGCTATAGATACAGGCTTTACATAGGCTATAGATACAGGCTTTACATAGGCTATAGATACAGGCTATAGATACAGGCTTTACATAGACTATAGATACAGGCTATAGATACATGCTATAGATACAGGCTATAGATACAGGCTTTACATAGGCTATAGATACAGGCTATAGATACAGGCTTTACATAGACAATAGATACAGGCTATAGATACAGGCTTTACATAGGCTACAGATACAGGCTACAGATACAGGCTATAGATACAGGCTTTACATAGGCTATAGATACAGGCTTTACATAGACTACAGATACAGGCTATAGATACAGGCTATAGATACAGGCTATACATACAGGCTTTACATAGACTATAGATACAGGCTTTACACAGGCTATAGATACAGGCTATAGATACAGGCTATAGATAAAGGCTATAGATACAGGCTATAGATACAGGCTATAGATACAGGCTATAGATACAGGCTATAGATACAAGCTATAGATACAGGCTATAGATACAGGCTATAGATACAGGCTATAGATACAGGCTATAGATACAGGCTATAGATACAAGCTATAGATACAGGCTATAGATACAGGCTATAGATACAGGCTATAGATACAGGCTATAGATACAGGCTATAGATACATGCTTTACATAGGCTATAGATACAGGCTATAGATACAGGCTATAGATACAGGCTATAGATACAGGCTTTACATAGGCTATAGATACAGGCTATAGATACAGGCTATAGATACAGGCTTTACATAGGCTATAGATACAGGCTATAGATACAGGCTATAGATACAGGCTATAGATACAGGCTATAGATACAGGCTATAGATACAGGCTTTACATAGACTATAGATACAGGCTTTACATAGACTATAGATACAGGCTATAAATACAGGCTATAAATACAGGCTATAGATACAGGCTATAGATACAGGCTATAGATACAGGCTATAGATACAGGCTATAGATACAGGCTATAGATACAGGCTATAGATACAGGCTATAGATACAGGCTTTACATAGGCTATAGATACAGGCTATAGATACAGGCTTTACATAGACTATAGATACAGGCTTTACATAGACTATAGATACAGGCTATACATAGACTATAGATACAGGCTATAGATAGACTATAGATACAGACTTTACATAGACTATAGATACAGGCTATAGATAGACTATAGATACAGGCTTTACATAGGCTATAGATACAGGCTATAGATACAGGCTATAGATACAGGCTTTACATAGACTATAGATACAGGCTATAGATACAGACTATAGATACAGGCTATAGATACAGGCTATAGATACAGGCTATAGATACAGGCTATAGATACAGGCTATAGATAGACTATAGATACAGGCTATATATACAGGCTATAGATACAGGCTATAGAGACAGGCTTTACATAGACTATAGATACAGGCTATACATAGACTATAGATACAGGCTATAGATAGACTATAGATATAGGCTATAGATACAGGCTATAGATACAGACTATAGATAGGCTATAGATACAGGCTATAGATACAGGCTATAGATACAGGCTATAGATACAGACTTTACATAGACTATAGATACAGGCTTTACATAGACTATAGATACAGGCTTTACATAGACTATAGATACAGGCTATAGATACAGGCTATAGATACAGGCTATAGATACAGGCTATAGATACAGGCTTTACATAGACTATAGATACAGGCTATAGATACAGGCTATAGATAGACTATAGATACAGGCTATATATACAGGCTATAGATACAGGCTATAGATACAAGCTTTACATAGACTATAGATACAGGCTATACATAGACTATAGATACAGGCTATAGATAGACTATAGATATAGGCTATAGATACAGGCTATAGATACAGACTATAGATAGGCTATAGATACAGGCTATAGATACAGGCTATAGATACAGACTTTACATAGACTATAGATACAGGCTTTACATAGACTATAGATACAGGCTTTACATAGACTATAGATACAGGCTATAGATACAGGCTATAGATACAGGCTATAGATACAGGCTATAGATACAGGCTTTACATAGACTATAGATACAGGCTTTACATAGACTATAGATACAGGCTTTACATAGGCTATAGATACAGGCTATAGATACAGGCTATAGATACAGGCTACAGATACAGGCTTTACATAGACTATAGATACAGGCTATACATAGACTATAGATACAGGCTTTACATAGACTATAGATACAGGCTTTACATAGACTATAGATACAGGCTATACATAGACTATAGATACAGGCTTTACATAGACTATAGATACAGGCTTTACATAGACTATAGATACAGGCTTTACATAGACTATAGATACAGGCTATACATAGGCTATAGATACAGACTATAGATACAGGCTATAGATACAGGCTATAGATACAGGCTTTACATAGACTATAGATACAGGCTATAGATACAGACTATAGATACAGGCTATAGATACAGGCTTTACATAGACTATAGATACAGGCTATAGATACAGACTATAGATACAGGCTATAGATACAGACTATAGATACAGGCTATAGATACAGGCTTTACATAGACTATAGATACAGGCTATAGATACAGGCTATAGATACAGACTATAGATACAGGCTATAGATACAGGCTATAGATACAGACTGTAGATACAGACTATAGATACAGGCTATAGATACAGACTATAGATACAGACTATAGATACAGGCTATAGATACAGGCTATAGATACAGGCTTTACATAGACTATAGATACAGGCTTTACATAGGCTATAGATACAGGCTATAGATACAGGCTATAGATACAGGCTTTACATAGAATACAGATACAGGCTATAGATACAGGCTATAGATACAGACTATAGATACAGGCTATAGATACAGGCTTTACATAGGCTATAGATACAGGCTTTACATAGGCTATAGATACAGGCTATAGATACAGGCTTTACATAGACTATAGATACAGGCTATAGATACAGGCTATAGATACAGGCTATAGATACAGGCTATAGATACAGGCTATAGATACAGGCTATAGATACAGGCTATAGATACAAGCTATAGATACAGGCTATAGATACAGGCTATAGATACAAGCTATAGATACAAGCTATAGATACAGGCTATAGATACAGGCTATAGATACATGCTTTACATAGGCTATAGATACAGGCTATAGATACAGGCTATAGATACAGGCTATAGATACAGGCTATAGATACAGGCTATAGATACAGGCTTTACATAGGCTATAGATACAGGCTATAGATACAGGCTATAGATACAGGCTTTACATAGGCTATAGATACAGGCTATAGATACAGGCTATAGATACAGGCTATAGATACAGGCTATAGATACAGACTATAGATACAGGCTTTACATAGACTATAGATACAGGCTATAAATACAGGCTATAAATACAGGCTATAGATACAGGCTATAGATACAGGCTATATATACAGGCTATAGATACAGGCTTTACATAGGCTATAGATACAGGCTATAGATACAGGCTATAGATACAGGCTTTACATAGGCTATAGATACAGGCTATAGATACAGGCTTTACATAGGCTATAGATACAGGCTATAGATACAGGCTTTACATAGACTATAGATACAGGCTTTACATAGACTATAGATACAGGCTATACATAGACTATAGATACAGGCTATAGATAGACTATAGATACAGACTTTACATAGACTATAGATACAGGCTATAGATAGACTATAGATACAGGCTTTACATAGGCTATAGATACAGGCTATAGATACAGGCTATAGATACAGGCTTTACATAGACTATAGATACAGGCTATAGATACAGACTATAGATACAGGCTATAGATACAGGCTATAGATACAGGCTATAGATAGACTATATATACAGGCTATATATACAGGCTATAGATACAGGCTATAGATACAGGCTTTACATAGACTATAGATACAGGCTTTACATAGACTATAGATACAGGCTATACATAGACTATAGATACAGGCTATAGATAGACTATAGATATAGGCTATAGATACAGGCTTTACATAGACTATAGATACAGGCTTTACATAGACTATAGATACAGGCTATAGATACAGGCTATAGATACAGACTATAGATAGGCAATAGATACAGGCTATAGATACAGGCTATAGATACAGGCTATAGATACAGGCTTTACATAGACTATAGATACAGGCTTTACATAGACTATAGATACAGGCTTTACATAGACTATAGATACAGGCTTTACATAGACTATAGATACAGGCTATAGATACAGGCTATAGATACAGGCTATAGATACAGGCTATAGATACAGGCTTTACATAGACTATAGATACAGGCTTTACATAGACTATAGATACAGGCTTTACATAGACTATAGATACAGGCTATAGATACAGGCTATAGATACAGACTATAGATACAGGCTATAGATACAGGCTATAGATACAGGCTATAGATACAGGCTATAGATACAGGCTTTACATAGACTATAGATACAGGCTTTACATAGACTATAGATACAGGCTTTACATAGACTATAGATACAGGCTTTACATAGACTATAGATACAGGCTATAGATACAGGCTATAGATACAGGCTATAGATACAGGCTATAGATACAGGCTTTACATAGACTATAGATACAGGCTTTACATAGACTATAGATACAGGCTTTACATAGGCTATAGATACAGGCTATAGATACAGGCTATATATACAGGCTTTACATAGACTATAGATACAGGCTATACATAGACTATAGATACAGGCTTTACATAGACTATAGATACAGGCTTTACATAGACTATAGATACAGGCTATACATAGACTATAGATACAGGCTTTACATAGACTATAGATACAGGCTTTACATAGACTATAGATACAGGCTTTACATAGACTATAGATACAGGCTATACATAGGCTATAGATACAGACTATAGATACACGCTATAGATACAGGCTATAGATACAGGCTTTACATAGACTATAGATACAGGCTATAGATACAGACTATAGATACAGGCTATAGATACAGGCTTTACATAGACTATAGATACAGGCTATAGATACAGACTATAGATACAGGCTATAGATACAGACTATAGATACAGGCTATAGATACAGGCTTTACATAGACTATAGATACAGGCTATAGATACAGACTATAGATACAGGCTATAGATACAGGCTATAGATACAGACTATAGATACAGGCTATAGATACAGACTATAGATACAGGCTATAGATACAGACTATAGATACAGGCTATTGATACAGGCTATAGATACAGGCTATAGATACAGGCTATAGATACAGGCTTTACATAGACTATAGATACAGGCTTTACATAGGCTATAGATACAGGCTATAGATACAGGCTATAGACACAGGCTTTACATAGACTACAGATACAGGCTATAGATACAGGCTATAGATACAGACTATAGATACAGGCTATAGATACAGGCTATAGATACAGGCTTTACATAGACTATAGATACAGGCTATAGATACAGGATATAGATACAGGCTCTAGATACAGGCTCTAGATACAGGCTATAGATACAGGCTATAGATACAGGCTATAGATACAGGCTTTACATAGACTATAGATACAGGCTATAGATACAGGCTATAGATACAGGCAATAGATACAGGCTATAGATACAGGCTATAGATACAGGCTATAGATACAGGCTATAGATACAGACTATAGATACAGCCTATAGATACAGGCTATAGATACAGGCTATAGATACAGGCTATAGATACAGGCTATAGATACAGACTATAGATACAGGCTATAGATACAGACTATAGATACAGGCTATAGATACAGGCTATAGATACAGGATATAGATACAGGCTCTAGATACAGGCTATAGATACAGGCTATAGATACAGGCTATAGATACAGGCTTTACAGCCTAATACTCCTCCAACGGCTGGAACGATGTAGTGTTATGCCGACAAACAGCTGAGCAGAATATCTAATAATTATCCTATCCTAAAAATAATGCTGAAAATGAATCCTAAATGAATAAAAGAGAGTCCTTGTGTTGAAATGAATGAATCTGCATAGCGCCATGCTAAAGCCAATTCTGATGTTTGAGTAGGCTACAAGCCTATTATTGTTAAAGGAAAAATCTATAGTTTTGATTATATCGACGATTAGATTCTACTGAGATAACGTACAGACAGTATTCTGTCCTCGTCACATTACGGTATGATTCGACCTTATCATAACGTAGGAGGGCAGGAGCCTGGTCATCTTCCTCCATTTTAATGACACAGGGTGAAACTACAAGAAATACTCAACCAAAACATGACTCGGAATTAACAACATCATGTGTAGAATATTGAGCAATTACATAATTAATTCAAAACTACAAAGTAATGACTCAAATATATCTATCTTTTTTTAACCTTTATTTAACTAAGCAAGTCAGTTAAGAACACATTCCTATTTACAAATGACGGTCTACCCCGGCTAAACATTAACCCGGGTGAACACTGAGGAAATTGTGCACTGCCCTGTGGGACTCCCAATCACGGCCGGTTGTGATACAGCCTGGAATCGAACCAGGTCTGCCCCACTCGGGAGCCCTTGAGAGAATGAGCCATCATACAATGCAGTATATGGGGGTGAGAAGCTACAGAAATGAGTCTCAACGCTAAGGGGCCGTGAGGGGAAGGGGCCGGTGAGTCTCAACACTAGGGGACGAGAAGCTACAGAAATGAGTCTCAACACTAAGGGGCGAGAAGCTACAGAAATGAGTCTCAATACTAGGGGGCGAGAAGCTACAGAAATGAGTCTCAACACTAGGGGACGAGAAGCTACAGAAATGAGTCTCAATACTAGGGGGCGAGAAGCGACAGAAATGAGTCTCAATACTAGGGGGCGAGAAGCTACAGAAATGAGTCTCAACACTAGGGGGCGAGAAGCTCCAAAAAATGAGTCTCAACACTAAGGGGCGAGAAGCTCCAGAAATGAGTTTCAACACTAGGGGGCGAGAAGCTACAGAAATGAGTCTCAACACTAGGGGACGAGAAGCTACAGAAATGAGTCTCAACACTAAGGGGACGAGAAGCTACAAAAATGAGTCTCAACACTAAGGGGCGAGAAGCTACAGAAATGAGTCTCAACACTAGGGGGCGAGAAGCTACAGAAACGAGTCTCAACACTAGGGGGGCGAGAAGCTACAGAAACGAGTCTCAACCCTAAGGGGGCGAGAAGCTACAGAAATGAGTCTCAACACTATGGGGACGAGAAGCTACAGAAATGAGTCTCAACACTAAGGGGGCGAGAAGCTACAGAAATGAGTCTCAACACTAAGGGGGCGAGAAGCTACAGAAATGAGTCTCAACACTAAGGGGACGAGAAGCTACAGAAATGAGTCTCAACACTAAGGGGGCGAGAAGCTACAGAAATGAGTCTGAACACTAAGGGGCGAGAAGCTACAGAAATGAGTCTCAACACTAAGGGGGCGAGAAGCTACAGAAATGAGTCTCAACACTAGGGGGCGAGAAGCTACAGAAACGAGTCTCAACACTAGGGGGGCGAGAAGCTACAGAAATGAGTCTCAACACTAGGGCGCGAGAAGCTACAGAAATGAGTCTCAACACCAGGGGACGAGAAGCTACAGAAATGAGTCTCAACACTAAAGGGGACGAGAAGCTACAGAAATGAGTCTCAACACTAGGGGGCGAGAAGCTCCAAAAAATGAGTCTCAACACTAAGGGGCGAGAAGCTCCAGAAATGAGTTTCAACACTAGGGGGCGAGAAGCTACAGAAATGAGTCTCAACACTAGGGGACGAGAAGCTACAGAAATGAGTCTCAACACTAAGGGGACGAGAAGCTACAGAAATGAGTCTCAACACTAGGGGGCGAGAAGCTACAGAATCGAGTCTCAACACTAGGGGGCGAGAAGCTACAGAAACGAGTCTCAACACTAGGGGGCGAGAAGCTACAGAAACGAGTCTCAACACTAAGGGGGCGAGAAGCTACAAAAATGAGTCTCAACACTATGGGGACGAGAAGCTACAGAAATGAGTCTCAACACTAAGGGGGCGAGAAGCTACAGAAATGAGTCTCAACACTAAGGGGGCGAGAAGCTACAGAAATGAGTCTCAACACTAAGGGGACGAGAAGCTACAGAAATGAGTCTCAACACTAAGGGGGCGAGAAGCTACAGAAATGAGTCTCAACACTAAGGGGCGAGAAGCTACAGAAATGAGTCTCAACACTAAGGGGGCGAGAAGCTACAGAAATGAGTCTCAACACTAGGGGGCGAGAAGCTACAGAAACGAGTCTCAACACTAGGGGGGCGAGAAGCTACAGAAATGAGTCTCAACACTAGGGCGCGAGAAGCTACAGAAATGAGTCTCAACACCAGGGGACGAGAAGCTACAGAAATGAGCCTCAAAACTAAAGGGGACGAGAAGCTACAGAAATGAGTCTCAACACTAGGGGGCGAGAAGCTCCAGAAATGAGTCTCAACACTAGGGGGCGAGAAGCTCCAGAAATGAGTCTCAACACTAGGGGGCGAGAAGCTCCAGAAATGAGTCTCAACACTAGGGGGCGAGAAGCTACAGAAATGAGTCTCAACACTAAGGGGCGAGAAGCTACAGAAATGAGTCTCAACACTAAGGGACGAGAAGCTACAGAAATGAGTCTCAACACTAAAGGGGACGAGAAGCTACAGAAATGACTCTCAACACTAGGGGACGAGAAGCTACAGAAATGAGTCTCAACACTAAAGGGGACGAGAAGCTACAGAGATGAGTCTCAACACTAGGGCGCGAGAAGCTACAGAAATGAGTCTCAACACTAAGGGACGAGAAGCTACAGAAATGAGTCTCAACACTAAGGGGGGCGAGAAGCTACAGAAATGAGTCTCAACACTAAGGGACGAGAAGCTACAGAAATGAGTCTCAACACTAAGGGGGGCGAGAAGCTACAGAAACGAGTCTCAACACTAGGGGGCGAGAAGCTACAGAAACGAGTCTCAACACTAAGGGACGAGAAGCTACAGAAATGAGTCTCAACACTAAGGGGCGAGAAGCTACAGAAATGAGTCTCAACACTAGGGGGCGAGAAGCTACAGAAATGAGTCTCAACACTAAGGGGCGAGAAGCTACAGAAATGAGTCTCAACACTAGGGGGCGAGAAGCTACAGAAATGAGTCTCAACACTAGGGGGCGAGAAGCTCCAGAAATGAGTCTCAACACTAGGGGGCGAGAAGCTACAGAAATGAGTCTCAACACTAAGGGGCGAGAAGCTCCAGAAATGAGTCTCAACACTAAGGGACGAGAAGCTACAGAAATGAGTCTCAACACTAAGGGACGAGAAGCTACAGAAATGAGTCTCAACACTAAGGGGCGAGAAGCTACAGAAATGAGTCTCAACACTAAGGGGCGAGAAGCTACAGAAATGAGTCTCAACACTAAGGGGCGAGAAGCTACAGAAATGAGTCTCAACACTAGGGGGCGAGAAGCTACAGAAATGAGTCTCAACACTAGGGGGCGAGAAGCTACAGAAACGAGTCTCAACACTAAGGGACGAGAAGCTACAGAAATGAGTCTCAACACTAAGGGACAAGAAGCTACAGAAACGAGTCTCAACACTAAGGGGACGAGAAGCTACAGAAATGAGTCTCAACACTAGGGGGCGAGAAGCTACAGAAATGAGTCTCAACACTAGGGGGCGAGAAGCTACAGAAATGAGTCTCAACACTAGGGGGGCGAGAAGCTACAGAAACGAGTCTCAACACTAAGGGACGAGAAGCTACAGAAATGAGTCTCAACACTAGGGGACGAGAAGCTACAGAAATGAGTCTCAACACTAAGGGGACGAGAAGCTACAGAAATGAGTCTCAACACTAGGGGGCGAGAAGCTACAGATATGAGTCTCAACACTAGGGGGCGAGAAGCTACAGAAATGAGTCTCAACACTAAGGGGCGAGAAGCTACAGAAATGAGTCTCAACACTAAGGGGACGAGAAGCTACAGAAATGAGTCTCAACACTAGGGGGCGAGAAGCTACAGATATGAGTCTCAACACTAGGGGGCAAGAAGCTACAGAAATGAGTCTCAACACTAAGGGGCGAGAAGCTACAGAAATGAGTCTCAACACTAAGGGGACGAGAAGCTACAGAAATGAGTCTCAACACTAGGGGACGAGAAGCTCCAGAAATGAGTCTCAACACTAGGGGGCGAGAAGCTACAGAAATGAGTCTCAACACTAGGGGGCGAGAAGCTCCAGAAATGAGTCTCAACACTAAGGGGACGAGAAGCTACAGAAATGAGTCTCAACACTAGGGGGCGAGAAGCTACAGAAATGAGTCTCAACACTAAGGGGCGAGAAGCTACAGAAATGAGTCTCAACACTAGGGGGCGAGAAGCTACAGAAATGAGTCTCAACACTAAGGGGCGAGAAGCTACAGAAATGAGTCTCAACACTAAGGGGCGAGACGCTACAGAAATGAGTCTCAACACTAGGGGACGAGAAGCTCCAGAAATGAGTCTCAACACTAGGGGGCGAGAAGCTACAGAAATGAGTCTCAACACTAGGGGACGAGAAGCTCCAGAAATGAGTCTCAACACTAGGGGGCGAGAAGCTACAGAAATGAGTCTCAACACTAGGGGGCGAGAAGCTACAGAAATGAGTCTCAACACTAGGGGGCGAGAAGCTCCAGAAATGAGTCTCAACACTAAGGGGACGAGAAGCTACAGAAATGAGTCTCAACACTAGGGGGCGAGAAGCTACAGAAATGAGTCTCAACACTAGGGGGCGAGAAGCTCCAGAAATGAGTCTCAACACTAAGGGGACGAGAAGCTACAGAAATGAGTCTCAACACTAGGGGGCGAGAAGCTACAGAAATGAGTCTCAACACTAAGGGGCGTGAAGCTACAGAAATGAGTCTCAACACTAAGGGGCGAGAAGCTACAGAAATGAGTCTCAACACTAGGGGGCGAGAAGCTACAGAAATGAGTCTCAACACTAGGGGGCGAGAAGCTACAGAAATGAGTCTCAACACTAAGGGGCGAGAAGCTACAGAAATGAGTCTCAACACTAGGGGGCGAGAAGCTACAGAAATGAGTCTCAACACTAAAGGGGCGAGAAGCTACAGAAATGAGTCTCAACACTAGGGGGCGAGAAGCTACAGAAATGAGTCTCAACACTAGGGGACGAGAAGCTACAGAAATGAGTAGCGAATCATGACAACACCGTTGTAATAACTGACCAGTTTCTCTCTTTCTGATCTTGAATATGTTTTAATGTATTAATGTATTTTGTTACTCACCCGATCCTGTTTTATGCATTGGAGATATCCCATAATAAAACTACACACATATACAGCTGTTTCCAGCCACTTTATAATCAGCCTTCAGACAGGTTTGAACAAGTTTTTTTTTTTAAATGGCAGTAGCGTCTGTCCACAGACTGTGAGCTAAGACAACTAACGAGGAACTTAGTTCCGGTACGCTGATTTTTCGTCACTGTTCGTCGTTCGAATTTGGGGGGAGTGGGAGGGGATATTTGGCTCATAGGACTAGCCTGAAACTGTCTGATGGTCTCTGTTTAATATCCATCTCATTAGTACATTTCTCTGACACGTCTCCCACCAGAACGAAAGCCAAGCATCTGACACAATTACGCTTGAGTTCCTTTTTTACTATGGGCTATAAGTCTAGATCTCTTCGGGAGAACACAGGGAGGGAAAAGAGAACCCAGATACAGCCAGCCAGCCAGCTGCAACACACACACACACACACACACACACACACACACACACACACACACACACACACACACACACACACACACACACACACACACACACACACACACACCTCTACAGGGGCTAGTCTGGATAAAAACCACATAAAAACAGACTAAAATACCCTGCCTCCCTGAGTGTGTGCCAACGTGCAGTGTCATTGTGACGTGTGTGTGTGTGGTAGAGCATGCATATGGATACGTGTTTTGCTAATGAGAGCGATTTGCCCTAGCAGACAGACGACAGCTTGTCATGATGAAAAGCTATATTCTCATCTGAGTCCTGACACAAACACACCATGATACCCAGAGGAATGTGTGTGTCGTAATTTTTTTAATTAATTTTAAATAATTTAAATAATTTTAAATAAAAAAACCTCAATGGATACTGCGCTCTGCTTGTTTCAGCAGAAGGGGAAGGGCCCGGTGAGGGGAAGGGGCCGGTGAGGGGAAGGGGCCGGTGAGGGGAAGGGCCCGGTGAGGAGCA